>NC_037678.1:85058224-85358224 GCF_003255815.1 Theropithecus gelada | reverse complement strand
CCTCCCACTGTGTCAATCAGTGTTTCAAAGAATGACCTAGCTTAGTGTATTTCATCACTTAATTAGAAACAGAACACTAATTTGCATTTAGTTGCCTGTCTTACATTAAGAAAGAAACTCACTGGTGTTCCAATCAATAACAGAAAGTATTGATAAATTACACTGTTGAGTATCTGAAAAGAGAAGACCACTTAGTACAAAGGTAAATTATTTTAGAATAGGAATCTCAATAGTCAGAAAAACACATTAAACAACATCTTCTTCAATTACCACTCAGTGAAGAAATTGCTTTTACTGTATCTGGGTGATTTGCATCTAGAACCCTGCTGAAAACTTTCAATGACAGCAAATTCACTGTCAGAGTCCACTTCATTCAGAAGTAATTAAAATTTTTAAAATTTTTTCTTATATTGTTCAAAAATCAGATTCCCATAACTTTGACACAATGCTCCAAATCGTTGCTTTCTGCCCTTAAAGTCACTGAAGTTACCCATCTTGCCCCTCATATTCTTCTTATTCTAAACTATGGATCATGATAAACTGCAATTATTTTAATAAATTCAAATAACCAGTATTTTGACTAGGCTATGCATCATGGGTGAAAGAGGAAAGCCTCAAATATTACAAGACACAAAAACCCGAATTTCAAAACAAATTCAACCTACTATATATTCAATTCTACGATTCCTTTTTTCCCTAACATGTTAACATCTCTGAAATTGGCAGATGCCTTACAATTAAAGGCATTTATAGCTGCTACTGAAGAGGTGGTGAGAGTGACAGTTCTCTCTGCCTGTATAAGAACTTAGTTGTTTTTTCCAGTGATATAACTGGACAACTGCAACCTCTCAACATTCCAGGCAACAATCCATTTAACGAACAGTTGAAGAAAGAATATGAGCTAGCAACTGTCTGAAAACCTTTCATTAACACCATCTGGTAACATGAAGAAAGTGCCAGCATTAACACTTACAGAACCGCTATCAATGGTTAAGAAGAAAATCCCAGATCAAAGTACAGTAGATTAAGTATGCTATATCATCAACTTCACTAACTGCGCAGAAAAAATACTCTGTGGAAAAACAGACAATTCTGGGTAAGAAAAAAATAATTGAGAAGAACTGGACTCCGGAACCCGGGCAAGATGGCCGAATAGGAACAGCTCTGGTCTGCAGCCTCCAGTGAGATCAATGATGGGTGATTTCTGCATTTCCAACTGAGGTACCGGGCTCATCTCATTGGGACTGGTTGACAGAGGGAGGGCAAGCAGAGGCAGGGTGGGGCATCGCCCCACCCACAAAGCACAAGAGGTCGGGGAAGTCCCTTCCCCAGCCAAGGGACGCTGTGAAGGACTGTGCCATGAGGAACGATGCATTCCAGCCAGAATACTATGCTTTTCCCATGGTCTTCGCAATCTGCAGACCAGGAGATTCCCTTGGGTGCCTACACCACCAGGGTCCTGGGTTTCAAACACAAAACTGGGTGGCCATTTGGGCAGACACGGAGCTAGCTACAGTTTTTTTTCACACCCCAGTGGTGACTGGAACGCCAGCGAGACAGAACCATTCATTCCCCTGGAAAGGAGTCTGAAGCCAGGGAGCCAAGTAGACTAGCTCAGCAGATCCCACCCCCACGGAGCCCAGCAAGCTAAGATCCACTGGCTTGTAATTCTTGCTGCCAGCACAGCAGTATGAAGTCCGACTTGGGATGTTCCAGCTTGGTGGGCGGGGTTGGGGGGGTAGCTGCCATTACTGAGGCTTGAGTAGGCAGTTTTCCCCTTACAGCGTGAACCAAGCGCCAGGAACTTCCAACTAGGCAGAGTCCACTGCAGCTCGGCAGAGTTCACTGCAGCTTGGCAGAGCCGCTGTAGCCATACTGCCTCTCTAGATTCCTCCTCTCTGAGCAAGGCATCTCTGAAAGAAAGGCAGCAGCCCCAGTCAGGAGCTTATAGGTAAAACTCCCAATTCCCTGGGACAGAGCACCCGGGGAAGGGACAGCTGTGAGCACAGCTTCAGCAGAATTAAACGTTCCTGCCTGCTGGCTCTAAAGAGAGCGGCACATCTCCCAGCACAGTGCTCATGCTCTGCTAAGGGACAGACTGTCTCTTCAAGTGGGTCCCTGACCCTTGCGCCTCCTGACTAGGTGACACCTCCCAGCAGGGGTCGACAGACACCTCATACAGGAGAGCTCCAGCTGGCATCTGGCAGGTGCCCCTCTGGGATGAAGCTTCCAGAGGAAGAAACAGGCAGCAATCTTTGCTCTTCTGCAGACTCCGTTGGTGATACCAGGCAAACCGGGTCTACAGTGGACCTCCAAGAAACTCCAGCTGACCTGCAGCAGAGGGGCCTGACTGTTAGAAGGAAAATTAACAAACAGAAAGGAACAGCATCAACATCAACAAAAAGGACGTCCACATCACGAAGATGAGGAAAAACCAATGCAAAAAGACTGAAAATTCCAAAAACCAGAACTGCCTCTTCTCCTCTAAAGGATCACAACTCCTCGTCAGCAAGGGAACAAAATGGGACAGAGAATGAGTCTGACAAATTGACAGAAGTAGGCTTCAGAAAGTGGGTAATAACAAACTCCTCCGAGCTAAAAGAGAACGTTCTAACCCAACACAAGGAAGCTAAGAACCTTGAAAAAGGGTTAGAGGAAATGCTAACTAGAATAACCAGTTTAGAGAAGAACATAAATGACCTGATGGAGCTGAGAAACAGCACGAGAACTTCGTGAAGCATACACAAGTATCAACAGCCGAATCGATCAAGTGGAAGAAAGGATAACAGAGATTGAAGATCAATTTAACGAAATAAAGCGTGAAGACAAGATGAGAGAAAAAAAGAATGAAAAGGAATGAACAAAGCCTCCAAGAAATATGGGACTATGTGAAAAGACCAAACCTACATTTGATTGGTGTACCTGAAAGTGATGAGAAGAATGGAACCAAGTTGGAAAACACTCTTCAGCATATTATCCAGGAGAACTTACCCAACCTAGCAAGACAGGCCAAGATTCAAATTCAGGAAATACAGAGAACACCACAAAGATACTCCTCAAGAAGAGCAACCCCAAGACACATAATTGTCAGATTCACCAAGGTTGTAATGAATGAAAAAATGTTAAGGGCAGCCAGAAAGAAAGGTCAGGTTACCAACAGAGGGAAGCTCATTAGACTAACAGCAGATCTCTCTGCAGAAACCCTACAAGTCAGAAGAGAGTGGGAGCCAATATTCAACATTCTTAAAGAAAATAATTTTCAACCCAGAATTTCATATCCAGCCAAACTAAGCTTCGTAAGTGATGGAGAAATAAAATCCTTTACAGACAAGCAGATGCTGAGAGATTTTATCACCATCAGGCCTGCCTTACAAGAGCTCCTGAAGGAAGCACTAAATATGGAAAAGGAAAAACCAGTACCAACTACTGCAAAAACACACCAAATTGTAAAGACCATTGACACTATGAAGAAACTGCATCAACTAACAGGCAAAATAACCAGCTACCATCATAATAACAGGATCAAATTTACACATAACAATATTAACCTTAAATGTAAACAGGCTACATGCCCTGATGAAAAGACATAGACTGGCAAATTGGATAAAGAGTCAAGACTCATCGGTGTGCTACATTCAGGAGACCAATCTCACATGCAAAGACACACACAGGCTCAAAATAAAAGGATGGAGGAAGATTTAACAAGCAAATGGAAAGCAAAAAATAAAGCAGGGGTTGCAATCCTAGTCTCTGATAAAACAGACTTTAAACCAACAAAGATCAAAAAAGACAAAGAAGGGCATAATGGTAAAGGGATCAATGCAACAAGAAGAGCTAACTATGCTAAATATATATGAACCCAATATAGGAGCACCCAGATTCATAAAGCGAGTTCTTCGAGACCCATAAAGAGACTTAGACTCCCACACAGTAATAGTGGGAGACTTTTAACACCCCACTGTCAATATTAGATCAATGAGACAGAAAATTAGCAAGGATATTCAGGACTTGAATTCAGCTCTGGACCAAGGGGACCTAATAGACATCTACAGAACTCTACACCCCAAATCAACAGAATATACATTCTTCTCAGCACCACATCCCACTTATTCTAAAATTGACCACATAATTGGAAGTAAAACACTCCTCAGCAAATGCAAAAGAATTGAAATCATAACAGTCTCTCAGACCACAGTGCAATGAAACTAGCACTCAGGATTAAGAAACTCACTCAAAACCATACAACTACATGGAAACTGAACGACCCGCTCCTGAATGACTACTGGGTAAATAACGAAATTAAGGCAGAAATAAATGAGTTCTTTGAAATCGATGAGAACAAAGACACAACGTACCAAAATATCTGGGATACAGTTAAAGCAGTGTTTAGAGGGAAATTTATAGCACTAAATGCCCACAGAAGGAAGTGGGAAAGATCTAAAATCAACATCCTAACATCACAAACAAACTAGACAAGCAAGAGCAAACAAATTAAAAAGCTAGTAGAAGACATGAAGATCAGAGCAGAACTGAAGGAGATAGAGACATGAAAAACCCCTCAAAACATCAGTGAATCCAGGAGCTGGTGTTTTGAAGATTAAAAAAATAGATAGAATGCTACCTAGACAAATAAAGAAGAGAGAATAATCAAATAGACACAATAAGGGGAGATCACCACTGATCCCACAGAAATGCAAACTACTATCACAGAATACTGTAAACACCTCTATGCAAATAAACTAGAAAATCTAGAAGAAATAGAGAAATTCCTGGACTCATACACTTTCCCAAGACCAAACCAGAAAGAAGTCGAATCCCTGAATAAACCAATAACAAGTTTGGAAATTGAGGCAGTAATTAATAGACTACTAACCAAAAAAAGCCCAGGACCAGATAAGTTAACAATCGAATTGTACTAGAGTTACCAAGATGAGCTGGTACCATTTCTTCTGAAACTATTCCAAACAATAGAAAAAGAGGGACTCTCCGTAACTCATTTTATGAGGACAGCATCATCCTGATACCAAATCCTGGCAGAGACACAACACAAAAAGAAAATTTCAGGCAATATACCTGATGAAAATCGATGTGAAAATCCTCAATAAAGTACTGGCGAACCGAATTCAGCAGTGCATCAAAAAGCTTATCCACCACTATCAGTTAGCTTCATCCCTGGGATGCAAGGCTGGTTCAACAAACGCAAATCAATAAACATAATCCATCACATAAACAGAACCAATGACAAAAACCACATGATTATCTTGATACAGAAAAGGCCTTTGATAAAATTCAACACCAACTAAAAAACTCTCAATAAGCTGGATACTGATGGAACATATTCAAAATAATAAGAGCTATTTATGACAAACCCACAGCCAGTATCATACTGAATGTGAAAAAACTGGAAGCATTTTGAAAACCGGCACAAGACAAGGATGCTCTCTCTCACCACTCCTATTCAACATAGTATTGGAAGTTCTGGCCAGGGCAATCAGGCAAGAGAAAGAAATAAAGGGTATTCGAATAGGAAGAGAGGAAGTCAAATTGTCTCTGTTTGCAGATGACATGGTTGTATATTTAGAAAACCCCATCATCTCAGCCCCCAAATTTCCTAAAGCTGATAAACAACTTCAGCAAAGTCTCAGAATACAAAATCAATGGTACTAAATCTGGTACTAAAACAGATATATAGACCAATAAAACAGAACAGAGGCCTCAGAAATAATGCCACACATCTACAACCATCTGATCTTTGACAAACCTGACAAAAACAAGCAATAGGGAGAGGATTCCCTATTTAATAAATAGTGTTGGGAGAACTGGCTAGCCATATGCAGAAAACTGAAACTGGACCCCTTCCTTACACCTTATACAGAAATTAACTCAAGATGGATTAAAGACTTGAATGTAAGACCTAAAACCATAAAAACCCTAGAATAAAAACTAGAAGAATACCATTCAGGACATAGGCATGGGCAAAGGCTTCATGACTAAAACACAAAAAGCAATGGCAACAAAAGCCAAAATTGACAGACAGGATCTAATTAAACGAAAGAACTTCTGCACAGCAAAAGAAACTATCATCAGAGTGAACATGCAACCTACAGAATGGGAGAAAATTTTTTCAATCTATCCATCTGACAAAGGGCTAATATCCAGAATCTACAAGAAACTTAAAACAAATTTGCAAAGAAAAAACAACCCCATCAAAAAGTGGGTGAAGGATATGAACAGACACTTCTCAAAAGAAGACATTTATGCAACCAACATACATATGAAAAAAAGCTCATCATCACTGGTCATTAGAGAAATGCAAATCAAAACCACAATGAGATACCATTTCACACCAGTTAGAATGGCGATCATTAAAAGGTCAGGAAACAACAGATGCTGGAGAGGATGTGGAGAAACAGGAAGACTTTTACATTGTGGAAGACAGTATGGTGATTCCTCAAGGATCTAGAACCAGAAATATCATTTGACCCAGCAATCCCAATTGGGTATATACCATTACTGGGTATATACCCAAAAGATTATAAGTCATTCTACTATAAAGACACATGCACACATAGGTTTATTGCAGCACTATTCATAATATTGCAAAGACTTGGAACCAACCCAAATGCCCATCAATGACAGAATGGATAAAGAAAATGTGGCATATATACACTATGGAATACTATGTAGCCATAAAAAAGAATGAGTTCATGTCCTTTGCAGGGACATGGATGAAGCTGGAAACCATCAATCTTGGCAAACTAACACAGGAACAGAAAACCAAACACCACATCTCACTCACAAGTGGAAGCTGAAAAATGAGAACACATGGACACAGGGAGGGGAACATCACACACTGGGGCCTGTCGGTGGGTGGGGGGGGTTGGGGAAAGATGGCATTAGGGGAAATACCTAATGTAGATGATGGGTTGATGGGTTGATGGGTGCAGCAAACCACCATGGCACACGTATACCTATGTGACAAAACCGCACATTCTGCACATGTATCCCAGAACTTAAAAAAAAAAAAAAAGAATTGGACTCTGAGTACGAAGACATTTTAGGAATACTTTAACCAATTTATTTCACTTATATTTTCAAGGTATGTTCAAAGATGACACATGATAAAAGTATATAACTGAGTAAATGTAAAATAATTTTTATATTTATTAAAAGTTTTATATTTGCATTTATTGAAAGAAGTATTTTATTCTAAGAAAGTACTGTGTAATAGTTTAATTGGCAATGCTTTTTCTTTTCATTTCTCCTTAATGGAATACAAAATGTGTGTCTTACAGCCACTTCAACAGAACATGGAAGTTTGAGGAAGCTCTGTGTGCAATTGATAATGGCTTAAATTACTAGCTATTCACCAAAATCACTTTCCAGTTTCATCCTCTTCCTATAACATATAACTACTTTACATTTCTCAGCCTCTCTTACAATTAAATATGGCCCTATGACTGAGATCTAACCCAAGACATGTAAGTCAAAACAGGTGTACCACTGTACTTCCAAGTCTAGCTCATAACAGCCTCCAACTCAGTCCTTCCCTTTCCCCTTCCCCCTAAGGTTCTCCAGGGCAACATGTTAAAGACATTCAACTCTGCCTCTGAAAGACTACGTAAAGCAGAATGTCCCCCACTCCCAACACATAAACACTCCTATACCTCCACCATGTCTTCACTGACACTAATCATGTACACCCACTCTGGACTGTCAGGTAAACTAGAAATAAACTTCTATTGGGTTAAGCCACTTAACTTGAGAGTTTGTTATATCACCTAGTGCTTGCCAAACTTAACACAGTTGCTTTTCACATTTAAAATTATTAAATTCAAGGAAAATAGTAAAATAGGAAGCTCTAAGGTTTTGTTCCCCACAGAGAAACATCAAAAAACAAAGAGAAACTGCCTGAACAAACTTTGTTGAAGCACTGGAAAACAGTCGAAGAGCAGGAAAGTTTTATAGCATTTTTATCTGCTCATATCCCATCCTCTTGCTAGCACAGCAGTGGCCTTGCTTTTCAAACAGCAGCAGGCTGGTTTCCAGTTTCCTCCCACAAACCAGAGGGGGCAGAACAGTCCCTATAGAAAATTATTGCACAAGTCTGTTCTAACCTTTCTGGGGGATACCTGAAGGCCTGAGTTGAGACTTTCATTTCTATTTAGCTTAACACAAAACTCAGGTGAAAAAGAGCAACAGCCGCTGCACATAAAAGTTCCAAGGCCCCTAAAGACTCACAGACCCCTGGGACAATACAATAGACTATGTTAGACCCTAAAGAGAAGATAAGGTGAGGCTCTTTGGGAAATAAGAATATTCAAAAACAGTTGTGTATACAGGGGAATTTAGAGAGTCATGTACATGTCCAAGCAAGATTCATGCTCCGAAAATACCCAAGGCGGCCTTAAGCTTGCATCTTAAGATGATTCCTATGTTTAAAAGAAGCCTACTTAAGAGATGAATGAGTAACCCAGCACATAGCTAACTGCAAAAACTGGGAGAACTCCTGAGGAAAATTCTGTAACAAGGTGAACACATGCTAAAGGAACAGACTTCAATAATCACACACAACAAGGACTAGTCTTTGCAAAAATAGTTTGGAAAGTCTCAGGACAAATGGACTACTACAGCCTTCAATAAGTACTCAATCAATCAATCAATAAAACAAAAAACAACAAACCCAGAAGAAGGGAGAAATCTTACTTCCAGAGTTACCACATAATAGTCAAATGTCTGATTTTCAACAAAAGAGAAAACAATGGCCCATTCAAAGGAACAAATAAGATGCCAAACAAGCCCATCTGGACTTTTTTTTTTTTTTTTTGAGATGGAGTTTCACTCTTGTTGCCCAGGCTGGAGTGCAAGGGCGCAATCTCGGCTCACTGCAGCCTCCACCTCCCAGGTTCAAGTGATTCTCCTGCCTCAGCCTCTCGAGTCGCTGGGATTACAGGCATGTGCCACCACGACCGGCTAATTTTGTATTTTTAGTAGGGACTGGGTTTCTCCATGTTGGTCAGGCTGGTCCTGAACTCCCGACCTCAAGTGATCCGTGTGCCTTGGTCTCCCAAAGTGGATTACAGGTGTGAGCCACCACACCCAGCTGACAATGGACTTTCTATAATCACAAACTGCAACCAGCCTCCCAGGTTGCAAGTCACATAACCTGAGCATGTGCAGATGAATCCAGCATGCCTAACTGGTATACCCAGGAGCCAAATTTACCTCTAGTTTAACCTCCAAACTGCCCTTGGTCATTCCTGGGCATGGCCCAAGCTAATTTTGAAAGAAATTTAGTTTACAGTTTAAATGATAATAGCCTCCCCAAAAACTAAACCACTTGTAAAACTAATAAAAGGCCATCCACCAGATTAGGAGGATGATAGAGGCATGAATTCTGCTAAGATGTAGGTGTAGTTAAACAATCAGCAGCCACTATTCCGGAGGATGCAAGATTTGCAACTTCCCCAATTACTCCTATAAATAAATCACTATTGTAGAACCTAAGATTGGCCTTTTTGGATTGCAAATGTCTTTTTAGACTGTTGCATTTCTGACAAGATGGCTCCACCCAGATCCAAGACTCATGATTCGATGGTCCTGCGGCAGACTCAGGCCATGATGACCATTTTCCACACCCCTATATTTCACCACGAACCAATCAGCAGCCCCCATTCCCTAGCTCCCTGCCCACCAAACTAGTTTCAAAAAACCACTACCCAGCTGCGCGCGGTGGCTCACACCTATAATCCCAGGACTTTGGGAGGCTGAGGCAGGCAGCTCACGAGGTCATGAGATTGAGACCATCTTGGCTAACACAGTGAAACCCCATCTCTACTAAGAAAAACACAAAAAATTGGCCAGACATGGTGGCACGTGCCTGGTCCCAGCTCCTAAGAAGGCTGAGGCAGGAGAATCACTGGAACCCAGGAGGCAGAGGTTGCAGTGACCCAAGATTGTGCCACTGCACTCCAGCCTGGGCGAGAGAGTGAGACTCTGTCTCAAAACAAACACACACACACACACACTACCCTCCAAATTTATGGAGAGGCTAATTTAAGTAATAATAAAACTCCGGTGTCTTATTTAGCCAGCTCTATGTGTATTACACTCTGTCTCTATTGCAATTCCCTTGTCTTGATAAACAGGCTCTATCTGGGCAGCAGGCAACAGGAACCCACTGGTCAGCTACAGAACCTCAGTACCTGAACCCAGGGTGCAGAGCAAATTAAGAAGCAAGGTGTGCCCCGTTTTGCTGCAGAGTTACTTTAAGAGCCAAGGACCCAGCACTACCTCCTGAACAGCCCAATGAGATCATGCCTCATTGTATTTTCCTGTCTCCTCTCATAGTTACTCTCTGCCTGTAAAACCTGTCCCCAGACCCCAGCTCAAGAAGACAGATTCGAGCACTGCCTCCTGTCTCCTTGCTGGTCAACCTTGCAATAAAGCTTTTTCCTTTATCAAAGGCTGGTGCCATAATATTTGCTTCCATGCACAATGGGCAGCAAGCCCACTGCTCAACGACAATTCTGGTGACCCAGATGAGACGAGTAACATTAACAGAAAGACTTTAAAACAATCATCTTTAAAAGAAAATTAGGAAAACAATGTATAAACTGAATGAGACCAACAAAGAGAAAAGAACCAACCAGAAACTTTGGAGCTAAAAAGAATAATCAAAACGAAAAATTTATGGGAGGGTTCAAGAGCAGAATTTAGCTGAAAGAAGAAACAAGAGATAAAAATTAACAACGGAAGGAAAACTAGAAAATATGTGGAAATTAGGCAACATAACTCCTGAAAAATGGGGAAAGGAATCAGAAAATTCATTGACAGAGACAACATATCAAAACTTAGAGCATGCAGTGAAAACAGTGCTAAGAGAAAATTTAGAGCTATAAAATGCATACATTGAATAAGATCTCATTTCAACAGCGTAACTTTACACCTAAGGAACTTAAGAACAAACTAAACCCAAAGCTACCAGAAGGAAGGAAATACTAAAAATAAGAGTGGTGATAAATAAAACAGAAAAAAAATAGAGAAAATCAACAAAACAAAATTTTAGTTATTTAAAAAGATCAACAATATTGACAAACCTTTAGCTGTATTAAGAAAATAAGAAAGAGTACTCAAATTACTATGATCAGATATAAAAGTGAGGACATTACTATTGATTCTACAGAAATAATTATAAGAGAATACATTGAAAAATTATATGATTATATGCCAAAAAATTGGATCACCTAAATAAAATGAATATATTCACAGAAGAATACAATCTACCCAAACTGACAAAGAAATAGAAAACCTGAATAGACCTATAATTAGTAAGGAGATTGAATAAGTAACCAAAAGCTTCCAACAGCAACAAAAAAGGCCAGGACCGCATGGCTTGACTGATGAATTCTACTGAAACATCTAAGGAAGAATTAACACCAATCCTCTCAAACTCTTCCAGAAATTTAAAGAAAAGACGATACTTCCTAATTCATCCTGTATAGCCAACATTACCCTGATAACAAAGGCAGAAAAAGATACAAGAAAACCAGACCAATATCCTTTATGAATAACAATGAAAAAAATCCTCAAAACTAGCAAACTGAATTCAGCAGCATCTTAAAAGGAATATACAAAGTGACCAAGTGTGATTTACTCCCAGAACACAACAGTTCAATATAATCAACGTAATACACCAACATGAAGAATGAAGGATGTAAACCACATGATTATATAAATTGATATAGAAAATGCATTTTACAAAATTCAACACCCTCCCATGATAAAAACCCTCAATAACCTAGGAATAACTTGAACATAATGGAGACATATAAAAAATCCACAGGTAACACAATACTCAATACTCAATGGTGAAAGACTGAAAGCATTTTCCTTAAGATCAGAAACAACATAATGATGTCCACTTTCACTAGCCAACATAATATTGGAAGTTTTAGCCCGAGTAATCAGGCAAGAAAAAGAAAGAAAAGGCACTCAAACTAGAAAGGAAGAGATAAAACTATCTCTGTTCACCGGTGATGTGATCGCAAATGCAGAAAACCTGAAAAATTGTTAGCTTGAATACATCAAAACTGCAGGATACAAAATCAATACATGAAAATCAGTTTCATTTCTATACACTTGCAATAAACATTGATAAGAAAATAATTCAATTTACAATAGCATCACAAAAAATAAAATAATTAGTAATACACTTAACCAAGCATGTGAAAGATTATTCACTGGAAACTACAAAACAGTGCTGAAAGAAGTTAAAGAAAGACATCCATGTTCATGGATTGGAAGTCTAAATATTGTGAAGATGACAACACTACCCAAAATGATCTACAGATTCAATGCAGTCGGCATCCCAACAGTATTTTTTGTGGGGGGAAAAAAAGTCCTAAAATTCATTTGGTATCTCAAGGGACACCAAACAGCTACGCAATCTTGAAAAAGAAAAAGTTGGAAGATTCACACTTCCTGATTTCAAAACTTACTACAAAGCTACAATGATCAAAATAATATGGTTCTGGATTAGAAGAGATTTACAAATCAATAGAATGTGTTTTTCAAATTGATTTTCAACATGCATGCCAAGACCATTCAATGGCCTTGAAAAGAACAGTCTTTTCAACAGCTAATACTGGAAAACTGGGTATCAACATGCAAAAAGGATCTTTATACCATATACAAAACTTAATAAAAAATGGATCAAAGACCAAGGAAAAGCTAAATCAATTGAGACCCTTAGACGAAAACAAGAGAAAATTATGAAACATTGGATTTAACAATGTCTTCTAGAATATACTCCAAAAACAGTCAACCAGAGAAAAAACAGATAAACTGGACTTCATCAAAATTAAAAACTTTTCAATCAAAATCCACAAAGTACGAGAAAATATTTGCAAATAATAGATCTGATAAGGAATTAATATCCAGAATATACAAAGGAATTCCTACAACAAGGAAATCCAACTCAACAATGGACAAAGAATTTGAATAGATACTTCTCCAAAGAAATACACAGGGCCAACAAGCATCTGTAAAGATGCTCATCGAAAGCACAAACAACCACAAACAAAAACAGAAAATAAATACTGGCCAAGAACATGGAGAAACTGGAACCCTTGTGCATTGGCGGTGGGAATAGCACTGGTGGTTGGAATATAAAATAGTATAGCCACTACAGAAAACAGTTTTGTGTCTCCTCAAAAAGTTAAGTAGAATTACCATATGATCTAGCAATTCCACTCTTAGTTAATACCCAAAAGAACTGAAAACAGCAACGTATAAAGAGATACTCCTACACCAATACTCATAGCAGCATTTTCACAGTTGCTAAAGGTGGAAACAACCCAAATGTCCAACAGTTAAATGGATAAACAGAATGTGCTATATACATACAATGTAATCTTATTCAGCCTTAAAAATAGTAAAATTCTTACACATACTACAACATGGAGGAATCTAGAAAGCATTATGCTAAGTGAAATAAGCCAGACACAAAAGATAAACATGTTATGATTCCACTTACATGATTTTACCTACAACTGGTAAATTTATAGAGACAGTCAAGAATAATAGGGGACATATAAGAAGGAAGACTGTGTAGATATTGTTTAATAGGTACAAAGTTTACAAAGTTTCTTTCGTTTCTTTTTAAGAGAAGAGGTCTACTCTGTTGCCTAGGCTGGAGTGCAGTAGTGCAAATCATAGCTCATTGCAGCCTCAAACTCCTGGGTTCAAGCAATCCTCCTACTTCAGCCACCTGAGTAGCTGGGACAACAAGGGCACACCACCAATTTTTTTTTGAATGTTCATGTTAGAGACGAAGTCTCACTATGTTGCCGAGGCTGATCTCAAGCTTCTAGCCTCAAGCTATCCTCCTGCTTCAGCCTCCTGAGTAGCTGGGATTACAGGAGCAAGCCACTGCACCCAGCTCAAAGTTTCTATCTGGGAAGATGAAAAAATTGTGAAAGTGCATACTGGTGATTGTCACACAGCACTGTAAATGTACTCAATGTCACTAAACTGAACATTTAAAAATAGTAAAAATGGCAAATTTTATGTTATGTATATTTTACCACAATTAAAAAGCTTACATTTACAAGAGTAGACTGGGAAACGAGAGAACTCAAGAAAAGGGGCTGGACACAGTAGATCACACTTGTAATACCAGCACTTTGAATGGCCAATTGCTTGAGCCCAGGAGTTCGAGACTAGCCTGTGCAACATGGTAAAACCCAACATCTACAAAAAAAAAAAAAAAATTAGCTGGGCATGGTGGTGTGCACCTGTAGTCCCAACTACTAAGGAGGCTGAGGTAGGAGAATCGATGGAGCCTAGGAGGTCAAGGCTGCAGTGAGCCATGATTGCACCATTGTACTCCAGCCTGGGCAACAGTGAGACCCTATCTAAAAAAACAAACAACAACAAAAAAAAAAAAACAGAAAGAAAAGAAAAGCAAGTAAAGATTAATCAAGAAAGAACAGATGTATTGGGTTATAAACAGAGAAAATTAAATGAGGAACTGGTATGATAAGTGAACATGGAAAAGCTATGAAAGAAGAATGGATATATCTGCAGGAGGAAAAAATGGCAAATGAGTTAACTCTAGAGAAGCAAAAAGGCTATTACAGGGTGGAAACTGCATACCCTCTAAATTGTTGTATGAACTGTTGCCAATTTATTCTCAATATATTAAAGTTTATGTAGCTCTCATGTTCAAAAATCTTAGTTTTCATTGCCCTGGCATGATATTTTGTTATTTATTTCATCAGCAATCCTCAACCTGCTTCTAAATCAAAGGCTTAGATAAATAAATAAGCTACACTTAAATTCTTGTTTTAAACACTTTGATGAAAATTTAGTAACTAGGTATTTCGGAAAAGATAAAAACATTATGAAATACAATTTATCTGTCAACTTTAATGAATACATCTGAAAGAAGACATTAATATGCAAAAATTATTGGGGGTGGGGGCAGGGGGGAGCAAGAAAGGAAAAGTTGTCTCTGGCTACCACCAGTCTGCAACCCATGTCAAAGTATCTGCTTACAATGACCAAAATATTTACTAACATAATTCATTTAATATGCTAAAACAAAAACTAGAAGAATATGTGATGAAGTTACAGACTTAGGAAATATAAAGGAAGAATTTTCCATCCTGTGGTGTCAACACAAAGCCATGTGCATATACATCCAAAAATAAAAGATTTGGGGGGTTTGTTTCTACATTATTTTTAAAAACAAGCTTCTCTGGGAGCCCGAGGCAGGTGGATCACCTGAGGTCAGGAGTTCGAGACCAGCCTGGCCAACATGGTGAAACCCCATCTCTACTAAAAATACAAAAAAATTAGCTGGGCGTGATGGCGGGCGCCTGTAACCCCAGTGACTCAGGAGGCTAAAGCAGGAGAATCGCTTGAACCTAGGAGGTGGAGGTTGCAGTGAGACAAGGTCAAGTGCCATTGCACTCTAGCCTGGGCAACAAAAGCGAAACTCTGTCTCAAAAAAAAAAAAAAAAAGCTTAATATAAGGACAATTTACATAATACCTAGTGGTACACACTGCAATACACAATGAAATTGATGTGTTGTTAAAATAATCTTAGAAGGTACAGTTGACCCTTGTACAACGCAGGTTTGAACTGCACAGCTCCACTTATGCATTTTTTCAAAAAATATATTGGAACATTTTTTAGAGACTTGCAACAATTTGAAAAAAAAACTGGCAAACCACATAGTCTAGAAATACAAAAATTAAGAAAAAATGTCATGAATGCTTAAATTACACGTAGACACTAGTCTGTTTCATCATTTACTACCATAAAATATACCCAACTCCATTATAAAAATGAAAATTTATCAAAACTTATGCACACACTTACAGATCATACATGGCACCATTCACAGTCAAGAGAAAGGTAAACAAAGGTAAAAAGGCAGTACTAAATCACAACTGCACAAAATTAACATACTGTACTACTGTAATATTTCTTAGCCGAGCCTCCTATTGCTATTGTGGTGAGCTCAAGTATTTCAAGTATCCACTGAAAATGCTGTGTAAGGCTGAACACCTCTGCATGAACAGTCTGTCTCTCCAGTAAATTGCATATCACAGTAAAAAAGTGGATCTCTTGCAGTTGTCTCATATTTTTCATGTTTAGTGCGATACCATAAACCTGAATAACATCACAGACCCACACAAAGTGCCATTAGTGATGCTGGAAGTACTCCCAAGAAGCAGAGAAAAGTCATGACATTCAAAGAAAAAGCTGAAGTGCCTGACATTGAGGTCTGCAGCAGCAATCCCTCACCATTTAAGATACATGAATCCAGCCTAAAAGTCATTATTTAAAAAAGGAAAGAAAATTTGCATCCCTACAGCTATGCCCGCAGGCCCGAAAACCTTGCACTTTTTGCAAAATATCTTTTAATCTCATACTGATAATCTCATACTGAAAATGCACCTTTTATGTGAGTGCAGGATTGCTAGAAGAATAAGCATACCCACAGACTCTAATAGGATCTGAGAAAAAGCAAAGTCATTATATGGCAACCTAAAGCATTAAGGAAGATGAGGATCTAAAGCTGAAGAATTTTAATGCCAGCAAAGGATGGTTTGATATGTGTTAGAAAGAAGTCTGTCTTAAAACAAGTCACAGCCTGAGTGCAGTGGCTCACACCTGTAATCCCAGCACACTGGGAGGCAGAGGAGGGTGGATCACTTGAGGCCAGGAGTTCCAGACCAGCCCGGCCAACATGGTGAAACCCCATCTCTACTAAAAATATAAAAATTAGCTGCGCAGGAGTACATGCCTATAACCCCAGCTAACTGGGCAGCTGAGGTACAAGAATCACTTGAACCTGGGAGGCAAAGGTTGCAGTGAGCTAAGATCATGCCACTGTACCCCAGCCTGGGCGACAGAGCAAGACTCTGTCTTTAAAAAAAAAAAAAAAAAAAAAAAGTCACAATAATAGGAGAAACAGCTACTGCTGACCAAGAGGTAGAAGGTAAATTCCCAGATGCCATTAAGAAAATCATTGAGGAGAAAGAATATCTACTTGAACAGGCCTTTTAACACAGACAAAAGTGCTCTATTCTGAGGGGAGGAAATGCCACAAAAGATATTCATTAGTAAGGAAGAGATGCAAGCACTAAGATTTAAAACGGGAAGGAACAGGCTGTTTTATGCAAATACAGTCAGGTTTATGATCAAAGTTGCCCTTATTTATAAGGCTGCTAACCTCCAAGCCCTGAAGGAAAAGGATAAACACCAGCTGCCAGTCTTTGGATTGCACAAGAAAGGCCTAGAAAATGAGACACTTTGTTCCTGATCAGGAAGCACCTTGCCAGTAAGGGACTGCCTTTTAAAGTTATTCTGAGGTTGTACCATGCCCCTGGCCACCCAGAACCCCATGAGTTCAACACCACAGGTATCAAAGTGGTCTACTTGCCCCCAAACACGGTGTCCATAATTCAGCTTCTATATCAGGGGGTCATAAGGACCTTTAAGCATCACTACACACAGTATTCTTTGGAAGACGCTGTGAATGCCGTGAAAGAGAACCCTGACAGAGAGAACATCAAAGTTTGGAAGAATTACACCACTGAAAATTCCACTGCTGTTATAGAAAAAGCCATGAAAAGCATCAAGCCCAAAACAGTATTCGTGCTGGAGAAAACTTTGTCCAGATGTTGCGCGTGGCTTCACAGAATGTATGACGCAGTCAATCAAGGAAATCATGAAAGAGATTGGGAATATGGCAAAAAGGGCAGGGGGTGAAGGGTTTCAAGATGCAGATCTTGGAGAAATTCAAGAGCTAACAGACACCACACCAGAGGAATTAACAGAAGAAAACTTGATGGAGATGAATGCTACCAAACCAATGTCAGACAATGAGAAAGAAGACATACCAGATGCAGTGCCAGAAAACAAACTGACACTAGACAATCTGGCAGAAGGGTTCCTATTATTCAAGACTGTTTTTGATTTATGACATAGACCATTCTATGACATAGGCACTGAAACTAAACAGTGGAAAAAAGATTAAAGGACTGGTACCATACATTTTTAGAGAAATGAAAAAGCAAAAAAGACAGACAGAAATACAATGTATTTCTGTGAAGTTGCATCACACATACCTGCCTCCCCCTCTACCTTCCCTCCACCTCTTCTACCTCTGCCACCCCTGAGAGAGCAGGACCAACCAGTCCCCCATCCTCCTAAGCCTATTCAATGTGAAGACAATGAAGATGAAGACTTTTGGGATGACCCACTCCCACTTAATAAACAGTAAGTAGATTTTCTCTTACAATCTTAATAGCACTTTTTCTCTAGCTTCCTTTATTATAGTGTGTAATACAGATAAACATATATAAAAAATTTGAAATATAAAGTCTTTCTAAATGACCAATTTTTTTTTTAATTTCCAACTTTCATTTAAGTTCAGGGATGCATGTGCAGGACATGCAGATTTGTCAGACAGATAAATGTGTACCGTAGTGGCTGGCTACACAGATCATCCCACTACCTAAGTATTGTGCCCAGCATCCACTAGCTATTCTTCCTGATGCTCTCACTCCTCCCACCCTCACCTGACAGGCCCAGTGTGTGTTATTCCCCGCAATGTGTCCATGTGTTCTCATCATTCAGCTCCCACATACAAGTGAGAACATGTGGTATTTGGTTTTCTGTTACTGCGTTAGTTTGTTAAGGATAATGGCTTCTAGCTCTCTCCATGTCCCTGCAAAGGGACATGTTGTTGTTCCTTTTTATGGCTGCATATGAACAACACATGTTGTTCCTTTTTATGGCTGCATAGTATTGCATAGTGTATATGTACCACATTTTCTTTATCCGGTCTATCATTGATGGGCATTTAGGTTGATTCTATGTCTTTGCCACTGTGAGTAGTGCTGTAATGAGCATACGCCTTCTTTTATTATCTTTATAACAGAATGATTTATATTCATTTGGGTATATACACCCAGTAACAGGATTGCTGAGTCAAACAGTATTTTTGCCTCTAGGTCTTTAAGGCATCGTCACACTGTCTTCCACAATGGTTGAACTAATTTACATTCCCACCAACAGTGTATAAGTGTTCCTTTTTCTCTATAACCTCGCCAGCATCTGTTGTTCTTTGACTTTTTAATAATAGCCATTCAGACTGGTGTGAGATGGTACCTCATTGTGATTTTGATTTGCATTTCTCTAACGATGAGTAATGCTGAGCTTTTTCTCATATGTTTGTTGGCCACATGTATGTCTTCTTTTGAGAAGTGCCTGTTCATGTCCTTTGTCTATTTTTAATGGGTTGTTTGGTTTTTTCCTTGTAAATTTAAGTTCCTTATAGATGCTGGATATAACACCTTTGTCGGATGGACAGATTACAAAAATTTTCTCCCTTTCTGTAGTTTGTCTGTTCACTCTTAGAGCTTCTTTTACTGTGCAGAAGCTCTTTAGCGTAATTAAATCCCATTTGTCAATTTTTGCTTTTGTTGCAATTGTTTTTGGCATCTTCATCATGAAATCTTTGCCCATGCCCATATCCTGAATGGTACTGCATATGTTGTCTTCCAGAATTTTTAGTTTGGGGTTTTACATTTAAGTCTTTAATCCATCTTGAGTTAATTTGTATATCTGGTGTAAAGAAGGGGTCCAGTTTCAATTTTCTGCGTATGACTAGCAGTTTTCCCAGCACCATTTATTAAATAGAGTATCCTTTCTCCATTGCTTGTTTTTGCCAGGTTTGTCAGAGATCACATGGTTGTAGGTGTGCAATCTTATTTCTGGGTTTTCTATTCTGTTTCATTGGTCTATGTCTGTTCTTGTACCAGTCCCATGCCATTTTGGTTACTTTGGCCTTGTAGTATAGTTTGAAGTCAGGTAGCATGACGCCTCTAGCTTTGTTCTTTTTGCTTAGGTCTGTCTTGGCTATTTGGGCTCTTTTTTGGTTCCATATGAATTTTAAACTAGTTTCTTCTAATTCTGTGAAGAATGTTGATGGTAGTTTAATAGGAATAGTACTGAATCTATACATTGCTTTGGGCAGTATGGCCATTTTCATAATATTGATTCTTCCTATCTTTGAGCATGGAATGTTTCTCCATTTGTGTCCTCTCTGATTTCCTTGAGCAGTGGTTTGTAGGTCTCCTTGAAGAGGTCCTTCGCTTCCTTGTTAGCCATATTCCTAGGTATTTTATTTGTTTTGTGGCAATTGTGAATGGGAGCTCATTTGTGACTTGCCTCTTGGCTTGCCTATTTTTGGTGTATAGGAATGCTAGAGATTTTTGCACATTTATTTTGCAGCCTGAGACTTTGCTGAAGTTGCTTATCAGTTTGCAAAGCTATTGGGCTGACATGATGGGGTTTTCTACGTATAGGATCATGTAATCTACAAACAAAAATAGTTTGACTTTCTCTCTTCCTAGCTGAATGCGCTTTACCTCATTCTCTTGCCTGATTACCCTGGCCAGAACTCCCAATATTATCTTGAATAGGAGTGGTAAGAGAGGGCATCCTTGTCTTGTATTGGTTTTCAAGGGGAATGCTTCCAGGTTTTGCCCATTCAGTATAGTATTATCATAGATGGCTCTTTAAATGACCAATTTTTAAAAATATTTTATATTTGAGTATAATTTTATAATTTTCACCTAATTCGTCCTCATTATTATTTTATTTTTCCCCATTGCTGTTCTGCATAAACATTAAAAGTAATTACTCAAAGACAATCTAAACTTATAGCTATAGCTGCTTTCCCTGATACTAACCAGTCACAGAAAATTAGCATAAGCCTGGCAGAGTCTCTGCAAACACTACTCCATCCAAAAACTGTAACAATAACATTGCTTCTCCAGGTGGTATTCCAGCGGAGTCTTAACATGGTAGTAGCAAAGGAGATGAACGGAAGGTATAACAATTAAACCCAAGAACTGGAACTCTTGTCTCAACAAAGAAGTAATGCCATCTTTCTATCGTATCTATCCATCCACCCATTTATATATCTACCTTTGTCTTTCTACCATATCCTGGGCCTACTGTTTAGTAATTCTATGTATTTTATATGGGAGCTATAAATACATGTACATGCATGCGCAAACACACACATATATGCCTCCTTTGTAGACTGTTAACCACTGGGACATTCTCATTTAATATACATGTTGAAAGGGAGGAAGAGACAGAGAAGAGGGCAGAAGGAAGGGGCAAATTTAAAATGATAGTCAAAAATTTTTTAAAAAGAACTCTTTGGTTACCTGTGGAGGATTTTAGGGAATGAACTCAATCTGAAAATCAGTAAATAAGGAAAATATGGTACTTATTCTGCTCTCCTATATAAACTGTACTGCATAATAAAAGACTTAATAACAAAGTTCCTCTTTATAGAAGTCCAACTAATAAATAAGGAATGATAAAATTCAAATAACACTATTTTGCAATCCCTAATAAAGTAATGGATCTAAGCAATAATCACGAATGGCTGCTAAAACCATTAGGTAAAAGATTTTCAGAGAACTTTACACCAGACAGTTTAGTGACAATATTCAGCTGACAATACATGAATCCAGGGATCAATCTTACCACTACTGAGAGAGACAATGATGCATTATGTGCCTCGTAATACGATGCAAAAAGATGCACAATAAAGTATTCTTTCAAAAAAATTTAAACCCAACTCTGAACAAACCTCTGGATTTAACTACCAACTCGTAAGAAATAAAGGGGATAGAGGAACATGTTCAATGACACCAGAGAGATACAGTAATCAAAATTCAAAATATAAAAAATTCTGCAGGACAGCCTAGTGTATTCAATAAATAAATTATAAGGGAAGAAGGAAAAAAGGACAGAGAGAGGTAACTATAGATTAAAAGTTACTTAAGGAACATATCAATCAAATGCAATATATGGACCGTGATTAGATCTAGATTCAAGCAAATCAATTGTAAAAAAAAAAAAATCCTTTATGAGACAATGGGAAAAACATGAATACTAAATGGATATTCAATTATATCAAAACTTAAATTTTAAGTTAAATTTTAAATTTGAGAGGTAATAATAGTATTTTAGTAAAAAAACAAAAATATGCTCCCATCTTTTAGAGATACATACATATGCATACATACAGATATTCATTTATAGATAAAATTGATATGACATATGTGATTTCATTCAAAATAGCCTGGGGGGAAGGTATAGGGAGCACTGGTATAGATGAAATGAAACTGGCCATGTAATTAACTGTGGAAACTGGGTAATGGATGCATTGCTACAGCCAGGCATTGCTTAACAATGGGAATACGTTCTGAGAAAGGCATTAGGTGATTTCATTGCTGTGCAAACATCATAAGGTGTACTTACAAAAATCTAGATGGTATACAGTCTACTACACACCTAGATTATATGGTACAGCCAATTGCTCCTAGGCTAAAACCCATACAGCATGTTACTGTACAGAATACTGTAGGCAACTATAACACAATGGTAAGTCATTGTGTATTTAAACCTATGTAAACAAAGAAAAGGCATAGTAAAAATACAGTATTAAAATCTTATGGGACCACCATCATATATGCAGTCTGTCAATGACCAAAACATCATTTTGTGGCACATGACTGTATTCTAGTTTTACATATATTTATAAGTGCTCATTAAAACTTTGGAAAAAGAGGCAGGTGCAGTGGCTCACGGCTGTAATCCCAGCACTTTAGGAGGCCAACGTGGGCAGATCACTAGAGATCCGGAGTTCAAGACCAGCCTGGCCAACAGAGTAAAAGCCCATCTTCACAAAAACTACAAAAATTAGTCAGGCGTGGTGGTGCGCACCTATAATCCCAGCTACTCAGGAGCTCAGCAGGAGAATCCCTTGAAGCCAGGAAGTGGAGGCTGCAGTGAGCCCACATCGCACCACTGCACTCCAGCCCAGAGGACAAATGAGACTCAGTCTCAAAAAAAAAGTTTGGAGAAAGAATTGTCCCTGGTAGGCTATTAACTCCTGAGGCAATATTTAACTTACTGATTGAGCCCCACCAACCCAGAAGGCACCACTGCAGGTGCTAGAGACATAGTACAATAGGAGAGGCAAGACTTTTAAAATCCCTGCAATATAGCAACTGACATAATTGGTAATACAGAGGAAGAAGTAATCAGAAATATATAAGTCTAGAGATTAGCTAACAACAGTTTAACAAATACAAACATAAACAGCAAGCAAATTATGTATTTAATGGGTTTTTCTGGGTGGGGTTTTTGTTTCTGGGTTTTTTTATTTTTTTGGTAATCATCTCCCATTCTTTCCTCTTCTAATTCATGGCTTTCCAATATTATCAAAGGCGCAAGTCAAAGTAAAAATACTGCCTACTTGCTTCCACCTTTCCACACAAACACTGATTTTGTGTTCCTCGGCAATATTTTGTTTCCTTTTGTTTTAAGAAGGCTTAAAACCCACATTGTTACAAATACATTTGGCCCCTCCCCTCTTTTTTATTTAACTTTCTACTATGCTATAACAAGAAGCATTTGGTTAAAGTAAAATAAATCTGAACAAAGCAAGAAAAAAATTAAAAGCAATAGCTCAAGAACTATTCAAGTACTCAGGAATATTCAGGCAAAAATGGCTCTCTATAAAAACGTAAGTAATGATAAGCTACTAAATTAAAAACTGATATACTGTCCGAGCCCAATAAATATTGTTCATTTCCTACAATTAGAAACTAAGTGACAAGGATTTATAGACTTCTTTTAAAACTTAAGTTTAAAATCCCGTATTTAATATAAATATCAATACCTATACACATATGTGTATAAGCAATGACTTAAACTTTTCAAGTATAACCATATGTATAGTTGTCCTTCATTATTTTTTGTAAATTTATATTTTTAAAGGATCTTTTAAACTGTTAAAACACTAAAACTCTCTTGACTAATATTTTCTAATACCTGAGCACTGAATAGGTAACACAAGAAAAAGTCATATTAAAAATGTGTATTGTATAGAAATATTTACAAATAATACTTGTAAAATGAGCCATTCCACTTCATGAAAAAGGAAGAGGCCAGTCACCAGTTTCTAGGTCACAACAGAGAGGAGCAAGTAACATTTCAGGAAAAATAGAAATATAATTTTGATCACATCACCTTGTTCCCCATGGAGGACTTTCAAGTTTAAAACAGCGTAAGGGGGAAAATAAGAAACACACAGAGCAGTTGTAAACCACTTATAAAGCTCATATTTGGAGGCAGGATTAAACATACAGTGTCTTGTTAGAGGATAACTATGGTAGGTGTCATTTTATCCAATGTATTATTTTCTGATTTGGGGAACATTTAGTACAGGTTGAGTAGTCCTAATGCAAAAATTCAAAATCCAAAATGCTCCAAAATCTGAAACTTTTTGAGGACCAACATAATGCTCAAAGGAAATGCTCACTGGAACATTTTGGATTTTGGATTAGGAATGCTGAACCAGCAAGTATAATCCAAACAATCCCAAACCCCAAACACTTCTGGTACCATGCATTTTGCATAAGGAATACTCTACCTGTAGCCATTTAAAAAAAAAAAAAAAGCTGCTGCTGCTGCTGAAATACTCAATACCAGTTGCTTATGAACAAAAAAAAGAAATTACTGAGACCCAAACATGAAGAGGCACATAGCCTTAGGTAAGATAAGGGACCAGAATTCTGTTCCCCTGATTTCTAGCCTTGTATTCTTTTCATTATACAGCGCTTTCTTTTCTCTTTCACTGATGTCTTAATCAGACCATTCTTTTTTTTTTTTTTTTTTTTTTTTAAACCTTTGTACAAGATTTTATTAAAGGTCTTTACAGAGCAACAACCAGACTCTAGAATACAGCTGCCAAGGAGACCCTGTTACACTGTGGGGACTGGCTGGGGCAATGCAGGTGGCTCTGGTTTCCCACCCTTCTGAGATGGGGGTGGTGGGCAGCATTTCATCTTTGGGTTCCATGATGCTCACGTGGTCAGGCAGGGGCTTTTTAAGGCAAATCTTACCAGTTTGGAATCAGACCATTCTTAAAACAACTTGCATTTACTGAAGACACTGGGCAGACAGTCAGATGTGCATATCCCAATCAGCTTGTCCAATGACCCCATTAGAACCTGGGGTAGAGCTGCTACCCTGCTTGCCCAAGGTCACACGTTTCCAGGCTATGTAAGGTCTAAAAGAACCCACAGCTTTTCACTCCCAATCCCACATGCTTTGCCTTTCTATAAAAACAAAGTTGTGTCTAAAACCCAAATCCTCAGGTCAATGTGTTCTCTTCACAGACACCAAGGCCTAATCTTTCCCTTAAGATTTTATCCATACGAATTCCACGCTAGTGTTTATTTTCTGGACCCATAGTACCCTGTGTAGTTCCATCGATCTAAGACCACAACCTGTGAAATTAGCATGTTTCAAGTTCATTTCTTTCATAAAGTCTTTCTCAACTGTTAAGTACCTTAAGAAGCACCGTTTGTCTGAACTTTACATCCAGATCATTAATACCAATGAGTGTTAATTCAAAGATAAGCATATTAAACATCCATTAAATCTATTATGTTGTTTTTAGAAACTTTTTCACGTACCTTTTTAATCCTTAAAACTTCCTTTATATTCTAACGTAATCTAGATTCTCACCAAATCATAAAGACTTTGAGAGTAAATTCTGTCATACAAATATTTTATATATAGAAATAATAACACACCATACAAAATATATTCTCTAAAATAATAAGAAATGTTCTTTGGTTTTTCTATTTTTCCTAATATACTCTCTTTCAACTGTATCCCCAATCCTTAAAATAACATCAGAAAATCCATTGTAAATGAACTTAAAGCAAACTCAAAAGGCCACACCACCAAAGCAGCAAATCTCTAATAGCATTTGCTCCAAGAACTGCTATAGAATAGAAAAACAAAGGACCTGTAAAAGAAGTACCATATTATAAATGTGGTATATTTCAGAACACAAATTATGTTAATATAGTTTCCTAAGCTTAAAAAACACCATAGGTTACTAAAAACAATAAAATCATAGCCAAACAATAATTTCAAATACCAAAATAGTAATCTCTTTATTGATTGCCAGTTATTCATTAAAGAGTCATAAACCAATGGGAACAATATCTACCTAAAAAATGTTCCAAGAAACTTACCATCATTTTGGCCCTTGCCCTTCATCTCCTCCTTCCATGATAGAATGCTGTTCAGGGGAACATAGTCTCTTAGGTATTCTTTGCGTCTCTCTTCTAAGGTCATCTTCAGTAAACGTTCTTGCAAAATAAAAGCAGAATCTCCATTTGTATTTAATGTTTAAACAAGGGAATTATGTTTATACTTTAAGTATTAACCAAGTTAAGCTAACAAAAGACTTGATACAGTCCTGAAGAACAACACAATGCAAATCCAGTGACTCCATATTTAAATGTTAAAAATGTTAAATTTCATATTACCAGGGGAGAAAAAAATCACAGCCTGATGAAGACTCTCTTGTGATAGTCCAAGAAATAAGTAAACTCATTTACACTTTCAATCAACATCTATAGTTTACTATGGGCCAGGAGATATGCTGGATAAGCGATATGGTTTGGATATATAGCCCCTGAAATCTTACGTTGAAATGTAGTCCAAGAAATAAGTAAACTCATTTACACTTTCAATCAACATCTATAGTTTACTATGGGCCAGGTGATATGCTTGATAAGCGATATGGTTTGGATATATAGACCCTGAAATCTTACGTTGAAATGTAATCCCCAGTGTGGGACGTGGTGCCTAGTGGGAGGTGACTGGGTCATGGGAGCAGATCCCTCATGGCCTGGTGCTAGCCTCAAATAGTGAGTTTTCGTGAGATCTGGTTGTTTAAAAGTGTGTGGTACCTCCCACCAACCCTCTCTTGCTACTGTTCTTGCCATGTGAAGTGCCTGCTCCCACTTCATTTTGCCCCTGTAAAAGTAAAAGCTCCCTGAGGCCTCCCCCCAGAAGACCTAACAGATGCCAATGCTATCCTTGTATTGCCTGCAGAACCATGAGCCTATCAAATGTCTTTTTTTAATAAATTACTCAGTCTTAGGCATTTCTTTACAGCAACTGCAAAAACAGTCTAACACAGTAAGATACAAAATAGTACCTATATAAATAAAATACTGAGACAGGTATGTACAAATAGTAAGAGCACAAAAAAGGCAACCACCACGATATTTCCTCAATTGCACTCTCTATTTACTTATAGCTTTGTGTAGATGACATAAGAATTGCTTTAAATATATATCTCTATCTTGATGATAAAATGAAAATATTTTACAAATTGCATCTTACAGTTAATTACAGGGGATGTCGTTTATAAAGAACTCACTATGGCCAGGTACTTCACATATAAATCTCATTAAAATAATCTTCCTAATAACTCATAAAATTGATAGTATTATTATACCAATTTTGCAGATAAGGAAATGAAGCACAGCAAAGTAGTTTGCCCAAAGCAAGAGAGCTTTCAGGAAGTAAGCCAAAATTAAAATTCAGACAGACATCTCCATTAGTCAAAGACTACACCCTATGTTATTTATTCCACTGTACTACACTACATTCTCAGGAAAACTCCCCAAAAAAGGTAATATGTATGCTGGTTCATGAAGGACAGGAAAAATTTTGCATGAAGAGGTAAAAAGAGCATTTCAGACTAACAAAACAATGTAAACAAAGGAGGTATGAATACTATAACCAAATGAAGCTGCAAGATATGGTATGAGAAGAGGAATGGCCACAGAAGTGAAAAGTAGCCAGAAACAAAAATAAAACTGTACAGGGACTTGTATGCCATAGTGAGCAGTTTTAACCTTTATCCTATAGACTACTAACATTGAAAGTTGATTATGCATTTCCCAGACAGTATATAAAACAACCCACTAGGACACAGGAAAATATGTAAAAAATTCTATTTACATTCGTTTTTAACCCAAACAAGGAAGAAATATTTACCAATATTCAATGTATAAACTGACACTGGCTTCCTCACTCTGTATGTCAGCTTTCATGTCTCCCATACCATAACAATGGTCTCCACAATGTAGAGAGAGAGACAGTTATTTCTCATACTCTCCAAGTCTCTTTCAGTGTATCACAAGGTACTGCAGTTTAGGGAAATGGATTCAAGGATAGTTAGTATCTAGTTTAAATGTAATCTAACCTTCACAAAATAACCACTTTAAAAGATTATTGCACAGAAATAAACTGCAGAAGTATTAACGTAAGCACAAGTGAACAGAAAATGGGGAACCAATATTTTTCCCACTCCTGTAACTAGAACTTCAGCCACATTAGGAGACAAAAATATATATATATATTAATCAGAGGTGAAGTATTCACATAAATTGAGTTTAAGGTACCTATAGGACACTGAAGAAGTTGAAATCAAGAATCTGGAAATTTAAAGAGTGGTCTAGCCTAGAGATTTTAGAAATTATAACCTAAAATTCTAGTCCTAAAGGAAAAAGAAGAGGGAACAGAAGGAAGCCTCAAACCTCAAAACACACTATTTAGGAAGTGGGCACAAATAGGAAAACAATGAAATAAATCTTAGTTGTCACCAGTGATACAAGTTCCTGGTAATGCGGAAACATTCAGAAAACAAAGTTGGGTTTTTTTTGTTTGTTTTTTTTTTTTTTTTTGAGACGGAGTCCAGCTCTGTCACCAGGTGGAGTGCAGTGGCGTGATACTGGCTCACTGCAACCTCTGCCTCCCGGGTTCAAGCGATTCTCCCGCCTCAGTCTCCCGAGTAACTGGGACTACAGACATGCTAAGGGAAATACCAACTGATACAGGAAGGTCAGAAAAACTGAAAATTACTTAGCCACTAAACTGCTTTTATCAATGTGGTTACCAACAGCATGGAATAGAGGAAAAGTGGTTAACAGAGCTGTCTGAGTTATAATCTAAATCGTGCAAATCTGTAGGTTACTTAACCTCTTTATGTTTCAGTTTCCCTTTGAGGTCAGTAGGTAGGTATTATTTCCAACTTATAGATAACAGAAGTATAAACAACGTCAAATATTACCTAAGATCCCAGAGCTAGTTAAGCAGTATGAGTAGGATTCAAACCCAGGCAACTAGGTATTCAAAGCTCTTAATCTCACAATATTCCGCCTCATGCAGTTTCCTACCTCATAGGGTTGTTGTGAGAATTAAATGAGATAATCCATATAAGCTACTAAGAATAGTACTGCACATACAAATGGGGCTTAAATATTAACTATTCTTATATGAATACTATCATGATTGTTACTACTGAATTACTTCAGGAACATTACTTTCATTAGAATGTAACAGAAATCCAGAAGACAATGAAGGACTGAACAAAAGAAGGAAAGTGATAACAGCAACTCCAAGTTCATGTGAAGCCCTATGAAAGAAAAGAGACTCTAAAGTGGAAGAGATCCGAGCACTGTTACAGGCAAGGGAGAGGAACCTGAAGACACCAAGAAATTAGACATACCCAAGAAACACTACCTGATGGTGCAAGACCTCAAAGAATACAAGATATGGGATAAAGGGAAAAGCAGAAAGGTTAATCTTACACACAAGGAAAAAAAGTCCTTTCTCTAAGACAGAACAAAGCCAAAAGGACATGTAAAGGAACAGACCATTGAGACTATGGAAGAGGATGTTAGGGCTGTTCATATTACATGGCATTTATGTTCTCTGTGATTTTTTTTTTTTTTTTTTTGAGACGGAGTCTTGCTCTGTCGCTCAGGCTGTAGTGCAGTGGCACGGTCTTGGCTCACTGCAACCTTCCCCTCTCAGGTTCAAGCAATTCCCCTGCCTCAGACTCCCGAGTAGCTGGGATTACAGGCGTGTGCCACCACGCCCATTTAATTTTTTGTATTTTTAGTAAAGATGGGGTTTCACCGTGTTCGCCAGGATGGTCTCAATCTCCTGACCTCGTGATCTGCCCGCATTGGCCTCCCAAAGTGCTGGGATTACAGGCGTGAGCCACTGCGCCCAGCCCTTCTCTGTGAATTAAAAAGGCAATGTCATCTCTTTAGTATGGGGGATAGGGTCTTGAGAGAACAGAAAACGTGAAGGGAATGGTAAATTTAGAATTACCACATAAACGCAGAAAAGGGAGATGATCAGCAGTATGCCAAAGAAGTGCTAAAAAGGCTCAGATCACAAATAAAAAATTATTACAATATTACTGGGCAGGTTAAAAGACATTATGAAGCAACTTACAGTTTTCGTGAATGTCAAAAGGTACATACAGAAATGCAACCTGGCCTCTATTGCTCCAGTTATTTAAAGGTTGAAGTGTGAACACTTAAAAACGAGATCAATTTAAAACAAAACAATGAAATAAGTTGCAATACTCGAAAATGCACATTAGTGGTTCTGAATTAGGACTCAAAATACTAGATCAAAAATGTTTATTTAAACATATGTGGTCTTCAGAACTCCTTAATTACTTGTTTAAACAACGAAACATACTGAAGGCCACAAATATATATGCATTTTCTTTGTCATTTCATAAAACTTTTCTTTAAAGAATGCTTCACCTTTACAATGAGTCCTTTCTCTGTGAACCAAGCATTTAAGTAGGCGACCTATTTATTAAATGGTATACTGAATTAAAAATATGTTTATAGAATGCCTTGACATTTCAATGAGTTAGGTAAGCTTTCATTTAGCTTTAAAGGACAGCTGCAAAAATACTATACCATCAGCTTCCCAGTGGGCTGAAACGAAAAAGGTCATGCATCCCATCAGCTTCTCTAATACTAACTATGGTACTAGAAATCCTCAGCTCTTCCTTGGGGGTATCATATATATTTTAAATAATCCAAACATAGACATCCTGAAAAAAAACACTGAGAGATGCATTAAAGTCTTCGTATCACAGTAACGTTTTCCTTTAACATTAAACTTCATGGAAAAATAACTTAGTTTTGGATAATTACTTTGTTAATTGCCTTATTTAATGGTGCACTTGCTTCCTTAGGAAAAAAAATTGGTTATATCTTCTCCATTATTAGAAGAGAAAAAAAGAAATCAAGACATTAAAAAAGATTCTAAAATGCCTGCTGGTCACAGTCCAACGGTGTAGATGTTAAGTGAAGGAAACATTATAACGTTATTACTTGAGGAACATTGTTTTTCTATTATGACAGAAAAATAGTTCTTAAGTACTCACTATAATTTCATCAATGATTCATGTTACTGAAAACAATGTCTGTGTCTTCCACTGTTTTGCCCTCATTATCATCAATAATACAAAGCTAACATTTCAGCATCATCAATAAACATGGGCATAAATGAGTTTTCAGTGCTCACAAGGTAAATCCTTGTTGAAAGCCTGTTGAAACTACAGTAACTACTACTGAAAAAACAAAGCAAAATTATTTTACACTACTTTATCAGGCTGTTATTCTCGACAGCATTTGATTTATAACACCACAAGTGTTAGCTCTCTATACACCCATAATTATTAAAACATAATTAAATGATTAAACTTTCAACACTTTTAAAGATCATTTTAATTGTGTTGTTCAGTTATATTATGTTAAATCTTCCTGCAGCAAATTTGAAAACAAATTCCCTCCTCATGCCTTTGCTCGTGCATTGTGGAAGCAGATCCTATATAGAGGATTCTTTTTCCATACTAATTCCCTTTCTTACCTCCACTGTTTGGCCTTCTTGTTCATAAAGGCCAGGACTTGCAATAAAAATCTACAGGTTTCAACGAACTACTAACAAAGAAATCAACTTTCTACCCAGTCACCCCATACCCTTTTGTAAACATGAGGTATCCAGGAGAAACGTGCACTACCCTCAATAGACCTCACCCTTGCTATACAGGTTTTAGTATATTTTAGCAATTGGAGTGCAAGAAGTTTTTGCTACATTTCTGTAAATAGCTAAAGAATGAAAAGCAAAGAGGTGTGAAAATGAGGGTGAAAAAACGCCAGAGACACTCAACTAAGAATTATCTAACTGTGATAGGGTAAGGGGGAGATCTTGGTGGGAGAGGCTGGATCGTACACTTGTGTTTCTTCAAGAATCAGTGCCACTGTCAATCTAGCTGATTTGGATAAACCTTATATGCACAAAATTCAAAGATGGGTTCATTCAGAGTGACATTAGTCACAAAATCTTACTCTGAGCAACTTCAGGCCATGAATGGTGATGGAATACAGAGAAACACTGTTAGGAGAAAAGCCCATTCAGACTTCTCTTAAGGCACTTATCCTCACGGACAACACGCTCGTTTTAGGGCTCCCCTAGAGTTCCAGGTTTCAAAAGTCACGCTGCGGCAGCGAAGCAAGGAAACCTAGACAAGGGGTAAACACCCGATGGTGGGAACACTTGAACATTTGGGGGTTGGGGGACAAGAACAAGAAGGAAAGAAATGAGGGTGCAGGAAGCGCGGAGGCACAGCGGCAGCTGCAGCCTGAGCACCCGCCGGCGGGCACGTGTCCGCGGGACACCCGGGCCGGCAGTGCCCAAGTCCCAGCTGCGGTGCAGAGGAACTTGTGCCGCGCCCAGGGCTACCGCCTGGGGGTCCCCGTCGCGAGCGAGGCGAAGGCAGCACCGCCTCGGGAGAGGGTGACCGGGTGCCGAGGGCGACAGAGAGGGGCGTGCGCCCACACGTGCGCGAGCTGCAGGTGCCCAGGGGCGGCGCGTGCACGCCGAAGTGCGCGCGCGTGTGCGCGTGTGTACACACGGACACGGGAGGGAGGCGGCACCGGCCGGGAGGGCGCGAGGCGGGAGCTCGGGCGGAGGGCGCCGCGGCATACACAGCCCGACCCCCGCCCCCACCCCAACCCCCACCGCCCGCACCCCCAGGACTCGACGGGCCGGTTACCTTTCTCCTCTCTCCACACCTTTTTCTTCTTGTTGCTGGGGTACATGTTGCCGTGGGGGTGGCTGGCTTTAAGCTGCAAGTTCCCCAGGCTCACGGGCAAACAGGGTGTGTGTGGAGTGGGAGGGGTGGTAGGGGGCACTCAGCAGGGAAAAAGTGAAAGAGGCTCCGCGTCCTGCGCTGCTCGCCGCTCGCTGCTCTCCAGTCGCCGCCCTCCTCCCTCAGCCCGCGCTCGGCTCCGGCTCCCACCCGCCTCAGCGCCGCGGACGCCGCCACAGCAGCACCTCAGAGCCTGTCAACTAGGTCACGCCTCGCGCTAACCTAACACCCGCGCAGGCACCGCCTACCAGCCGCTAGGCAGCGCCGCCTCCCATTGGCTGCACTGCCCGCCGCTCTCCGCGTTCTAGCCTCGGCGCGCCCCAACTTGGGCCCCAAGGCGCACGCGCAGGCGCAGGCTCGGGCTCGACGCCGAGGACGTTAGGGAGCTGGAGGAGGCGGAGCCAGGGAGCGAGGGGGCGGAGCCAGGGAGCGAGGGGGCTGGAGCTGGCCTCGAAACGGGGGCGGGGCTTGGAGCCGATGCCTAGGAGGAGCGGGAGTTGGACCGCGCTTACCGCTGGCCTCTTGGAAGACTTGAGGGCGTGGCCTGTAGGGCCAGGTGCGCCAAGTGACGGGCGAGCTAGCGGGCGAAAGCCGCCTCAGGGACTTGGAGGATGTACAAGTGGGAGGAGACCGAGGGTCAACACGAATTGTCCGTACTCACTCCAACTGCACTGTTGGGGAGAATTTTTACCAATTAATCTGATGCTTTCCTCTGGATGGGCAACTGAAAAAGACCAAAAGAAATGAAAGTATTGGGAAATGGTTCCACATCGTATGCAGTTGGTTCCTCAAACTTGTAATGGAAATTACAAATTTCATTGGAATTTGGTGGTTTAGAAAGAACAAATGTAGACTGGGATACTCAAGACAGTTTTAAGAACCAAGAAGTTCGGACAACCAAAATGTCATATTGGAAACACGTCTTACATCAAAACAAATCCAGATGCCTGTTAACCAGAGCCAAGTGGTCTTACTTGATTCTACCAATTGCTTAACGTTAAGACACAGATCCAGAAAGCTGGCTTAATTCTGAATAATACTAACCTGGCGAGTTCTGAAAATCCGGTTTCACATGAGTAGGGTGACCTATAATTTAGAAATTTGGTACCCTCCCCCCAAATTTATTGTGTTTCTATATATCAGATCATCTTCAAGGCTGAGTGGATGTGGTAAATCCACATTTATTTGGCAATTTGGGTACTATGTTATATATATATTTGGCAAATAATTATTTGGAACACATTTTTAAAAAATAATAGAAGAGAAAAGGAAGAAAAGGGGGAGGCCTCGATAAGAATTGTAAAGAATGGAATATTTTTAGTAGTAGGACACTCTCATAAGGATGATTCACAAAATGGTAAGGTAATTTTTGTTTTGTCTTTTTTTTTTTTTTTTTTTGAGACAGAGTTTCACTCTTGTCACCCAGGCTGGAGGGCAATGGCTCCATCTCAGCTCACTGCAACCTCTTTCTGCCAGGTTCAAGCAGTTCTCCTACCTCAGCCTCCGGAGTAGCTGAGATTACAGGCATGCGCCACCACACCTGGCTAATTTTGTAGTTTTTAGTAAACATGGGGTTTCACCATCTTGGCCAGGCGGGTCTCAAACTCCTGACCTCAAGTGATCCTAAAGTGCTGGGATTACAGGCGTGAGTCACCGTGCCCAGCCTGTTTTTCTTTTAATGCTGTGAAATATGTAAAAAATAGATTTGAGAGAAATAAAGGCTTCAAGAAGGAAGTGGCGTTTGAGCTAGTAATAAAAATATATACTTATTTTTTAGCACTAGAAATAGAAAGAGGTCTTTGATTAGAGACATTACCAAGGAAGAATAAGTAAAACCTGATAATGAAATAGATTTTGAAAGAAATGTGAGGAAGAAAAGAAAAGCATTTCATAGGAGGGTAAGGTGGCAAATAGCAATGTTAGTATTAAGCAATACGGGAGCAGTTGCAGATTTTGTGGGAAAGATATTGACTTCTTATTTAGAAATGCGAAAGGTAAGAAAAGTACATCACACTAGACACCTTCCCTTCAACAGAGAAGCTGTTGGCACTCCAGCCTCCAGCCAATCCTTCCACATGTGCTTTCTTAAGAACATTACACTATTGATTATCTCTTCTCTCATGTCAGCTCAAAGAATTGAACTTTTATTGTATGAAAGCACATTAAAAACATGTAGAGGGCATTTGTTCCAGCATTTAGTATTAATCACTCTGACAAAATGCCATTATCATTCAAAACTGTTAAATATTTAACATCCCTAAAGTACCTGAAATGTGCCATGTACCAAACTGAACTCATGCTCCTTCTCCCAGTTTTCCCCATCTCTTTGAATGGCTCCATTACTAGTTTAGTTGAAAAATCTGGAAACCTAAGCACCATCCCTTGTACCTCTTATAACTTCATTCTCATATCGAATCAGTTGCTATACCTACGCAATTTTATTGAGCAGTCTGTATAAGTCTGGAATCACTACTTTCCAATAGCATTGCAGTAAACTTAGTCTGAATTTAACTGGACTATTGCAAAGACTTCCTAAGTGGCCTTCATGCCCACTGTTGCATCTCGTCTGTCCAGTCTAGACTGCATCTAGTGATACCTTGTCAGAAGTGATCACGTCTTCTCACTTCTGTAAGTCATTCAATGACTTTCTGGTGGTCTTTACTATGTGCTGACTTATGTGCACCCAAAATTCATATGTTGAAGACCTAATCTCCAATTTGACTAAATGTGGAGATTAGGTCTTTAGGAAGTAATTAAGGTTAAAAGAGGTCATAAGGGTGAGTGAGGTTAATAGGACTGAGCCCTTATAAGAAAAGGGAGATCTCTTTTGCCCTCTCCTGCCACCCCCTTTCCCTGCTATGTGAGGACACAGTAAGAAGGTAGCCATCTGCAAGCAAGAAGAAGGCCCTCACCAGAACCTGGTCTCAGATTTCTAGCCATCAGAACGATGAGAAAATTAATTTCTGCTGTGTAAAGTCACCCAGTCTATATTATTTTGTTGCAGTTGCCTAAGCTGACTAATACAGTCTTTTCACAACAACTAAATTATTAAGAATGGAGTGACTATCACCTACTAATCCAGCCTTATTTTATACTATACTCCACTGCCACCCCCATGCCCCAGTCTCTGATTCCAGCCCACAGAGCATCATTTCATGTTCTGGAACACCATATAGCCATTTTTTTTTTTTTTTTTTTAAAAGGGAGGTTGTTCCTTCTTTCTTGGCCGGGAGGCAAAGGCGCGGCCTCGGCTCACTGTAACCTCTGCCTCCCAGGTTCAAGCAATTCTCCTGCCTCAGCCTCCTGAGTAGCTGAGATTACAGGCATCTACCACCACGCCTGGCTAATTTTTGTATTTTTAGTAGAGACAGGATTTCACCACATTGGCCAGGCTGGTCTTGAACTCCTGACCTCAGATGATCCACCCGCCTTGGCCTCCCAAAATGCTGGGATTACAGGCATGAGCCACGGCACCCAGCCCATAAAGCCTTTTAACATGTTCATTGCAACACCTGGGACATGATTTGTTTAGCTGACTCACACTCATTCTTCATATTTCAGCTTAAACATCACTCCCTAGCAAAGCCTTCCCTGACTCTGACCCCACCTGACCTTTGCCCTGTTTCCCCTTATATGCCTTCATTGCTCATTGATTTTCCTATAAAGCAGTTTGGGTTTGTTGTTGTTGTTTTGAGACGGAGTCCCACTCTGTCTCTCAGGCTGCATTGCAGTGGCGCAATGTCTGCTCACTACAACCTCCACCCCCCAGGCTCCTGGCCCCGAGATTCAAGCACTTCTCATGGCTCAGCCTCCTAAGTACCTGAGACTACAGGCACGCACCACCAAGCCCAGCTAATTTTTGTATTTTTAGTTGACACAGGGTTTCACCATATTGGCCAACCTGGTCTCGAACTCCTGGCCTCAAGTAATCCACCTGCCTTAGGGTCCAAAGTGATGGGATTAGAAGTGTGAGCTACCACGCCCAGCCAACATTAAGGATCTTGAGAGATCGTCCTGGATCATGTTTGTGGGCCCTAAATGTAATCACAAGTATCTTTATAAGAGGGGCACAAAGGGAGATTAAACTACAGAAGGCAAGTGATGACTGAGCAGAGACTGAAATGATGTGGCCACAAATCAAGGAATGCTGGCAGCCAATTAGAAGCTGAAAAATTCCAGGCCAAGAATGGATTCTTCCCTGGGACCTCCAGAAGGAGCTAGCCTTGTCTTTGATTTTAGCCCTGTAAGAATCGCTTTGGAATTCTGGTCCCTAGAACTATGAGAGAATAAAGTATTGTTGTTTTAACCCATTAAGTTTGTGGTAATTTGTTATCACAGCAATGGGAAACTAATAAAAGGAGTAAAACTATAAATTCAAAACAATAAAATGTCTATTTCTGAAGTAATGACCTGGACAGACTGTCAAAGTTGGATATTTTTGTAGGCATAATTTCTCAACTAGCTCTATGCCTTAGATATTTTTAATATTTATATGTTTTCCCTAAATATTCATTTTGATTTCTCATAGCTTTGAAGGTATCACTTGTGAAATGTCTGTATTATTTGAGGTATGTAAAGACATTGTTAAACAGTCTTTGTTTGCCTTTGTTTCAGTAAATCCTCAGCAGTTTCTAACTGGAAAAGAGGATAAAGATTTTCATCCAGATTGGGAACAAAGCAGACTTGGCCCATTGTTTCTTTTCCACTAAAGCCTAGAGATACCAGCTTACAGGATGATGTCAGATCAGTTCATGTACCTTATTTGTGTTTTTACATAAGTGTAGTTTATACCTCTAGAGGCAACATAAAAATAAGAACTTTCAGCACCCCTGAACACAGTTGAACGTGTGGACATGTACGAGTTGGACTTATGGTCCCTTCCTTTCATGTTAGACAGCCACCCCTAATTTCTAGCCTACCCCTTATCTTCAGCCAGAGGAAAGCAGTGGATCCTTTCCACAGCCTACATTCTCCAGCAGCTGCCTTCATTCCGGCTTGAAAGGAACTCCCTGGCAGCCCATTGGCCCAAGAGTAAGGAAATGGTTGCTTAGCAACTGACTCCTGCCCCCACCACAGCCCTGAGAAGAGGAGCTCTTGGGCCAACCACCTAGTTTCTGCCTGTGTTACAGTGAAGAGGAGTTGCTTAAGAGAAGATGAAGCCCTTGTCTCTGTTAATAGAGATATTGATAATTCTTGGGGTCACAATTAAAAGTAAGTTTTTTTTGTCCTTACAGTTCTCTGTGAGGGTCTTTTCTCTTTGCTCAAACAGTGCCAAGGGCAGAAGCCAATCAAAAGATTAGAACTTTACTATATCCCTAAGTAATGCCATTTTTGTACAGGTGTTTTAAAATGTGCAATGAGAAGAACAGATGATAATGATAGTCTCACTTGGGATAATACTTGGGAAGGGTGTGGGCGATGGGGAGAAAACAAATCTGTGAGAAAACCACTACAGTAATTGTTATAAAGTAGGGATATTTAGGGCAAGTTGTTAAGTGTTATTAAATTTAGAATATCATAAAGGTCTAGTTCCAAGACTTTAAAGGAAAAATATAGGACTCAAAGAGTTTGAAAGATTCACAAACATGTTCTTTTAAAATATTTACACAATAACAATTTCACTTCCAAAGTTTCAGTGTTTCCTGTATAGTTGCTATCTGAAAATGGAAGTTATTTTCCAATCTTGTTTCTTTGGCCATTTTTTGAGTTACTTTTTACCCAATCCTCATATAATGTGCTCATGATAAATTCAACTTAATAAATATTCATTTGGTCCCTGATTGTCTAGTGGTTAGAATTCGGCACTCTCACTGCCACAGCCCAGGTTCAATTCCCTGTCAGAGAAAAGAAGAAAAAAAAAAAAGGAAATATTTGGATTTTGCCCAGAAATGTAAGATTGGTTTACCATCCATAAAGTAATCAATGTAACAATCACATCAATAGAATAAAAGACAAAGATCACATGATCATTCTAAATCTAGTAAAAGCATTTGACAAAATTCAACATGCTTTGTGATAAAAATGTGTGACAAACTAAGAATAGAAGGAAACTTTATCAACCTGATATAATATATCAAAAAACCCAAAGCTACTATATTTAATGGTGAAAGACTGAATGCTTTACCCCTAACATCAGGAATAAGACAAGGATGTCCACTTTTGCCATTTCTATTCAACATTGTACTGGAACTTCTAGCCATGGCATTTACACAAGAAACAGAAGTAGAAGACATCAGGCTTGGAAAGAAAGAAGTGAAATTATCTGTATTCACTGATGACATGATCTTGTATACAGAAAATCCTATGGAATCAAGTACAAAACTATTAGAACGAATAAATGAGCTCCACAGCACTGCAGAATAAATACAAAAAACGGTTCCATTTCTATACAGTAGCAATGAGAAACCAAAAATGAAATTAAGAAAGAAACTTTATAATAGTATCAAAAAATGAACTACTTAAGGATAAAGTTTACAAAAAAAATGCAAAACTCATCTTCTGATAACCACAAAAATTGTTTAAAGAAGTTAAAGACAACCTCACTAAATGAAAAGACTTCCCATGTTCATGGATTGGAAAACTTAATATTGATAAGATGGCAATACTCTCCAAATTGATCTACATATTCAACACAGTCTTTATTTATTTGTTGTTTTTTTTTTTTTTGAGATGGAGTTTCGCTCTTGTTGCCCAGGCTGGAGTGCAATGACGCAATCTCAGCTCACTGCAACCTCCGCTTCCTGGGTTCAAGCGATTCTCCTGCCTCAGCCTCCCAAGTAGCTGAGATTACAGTCATCTGCCACCACACCTGGCTAATTTTTTGTATTTTTAGTAGAGACGGGGTTTTACCATGTTGGCCAGGCTGGTCTTGAACTCCTGACCTCAGGTTATTCACCGGCCTCAGCCAGCCAAAGTGCTGGGATTACAGGCATGAGCCACCGCACCTGGGCTTCAACACAATTTTTATGAAAATCCCAGCTGACTTCTCAAAAATTGGCAAACTGGTCTTAAAATTCATATGGAAAAAAATGTTCCTGAAAAAGAAGAATGAAGTTGGAGGACTCACACTTCCCAATTTCAAAACTTACTACAAAGCTGCAGTAATCAAGACAGTATGGTCCTGATGTGAAAATAGACATATAGATTACTGGAATAGAATTGAGAGTTTTACAAGTAACCTGTCACACTTATCATCAATTGATTTTTGTCAAAGATGCCATGAAAACTCAGTGTGGGAGGTGCTGGAGGAGATAATCTCTCCAACAAACGGTGCTGGGACAACTGGATAACCACATGAAAAAAATGAATTTGAAAAAATTAAATAAAACAATTTTTAAAAGCTAGGCACAATGGTTCCTATCTGTAATCCCAGCACTTTGGGAGGCCAAGGCAGAAGGATCACTTAAGGCCAGGACTTCGAGACCAGCCTGGTCAACATAGCAAGAACCTCATCTCTTTAAAATGAAATTAAAAGATAAATAAAAATTTCATAAGAATGAATTTCTACCCCCACCTCATACCTCATATACACAAATTAATTCAAAATAGATCAAAGACATATACATATAGCTAAGGATTTAAAACTCTTAGAAGAAAACATAGACATAAATATTCCTAACTTTGGATAAGCAATGATTTCCTAGATATGCCACCAAAAGCACAAGCAGAAAAGGAAAAACCAACTGATTATCAAAACTCTTCTGCTTTGGAGGATATCATCAAGAAACTCAAACGACAACCCACAGAATGAGAGAAAATTTTTGCAACTCATATATCTGATGAGAATTCAGTATTCAGAGTATACAAAGAACCTTACAACTCATCAACAAAATGACAACCCAATTTAAAAATGGGCAAAGAAATTGGATAGACAGTTTCCCAAAGAAGAACAAATGACCAAGCACATCAAAGATATTCTACATCATTGGTCATTAAGGAAATGAAAGCAAAAAGCCAGTGAGTTATCACATCACACCCAGTAGGATGGTTATAATCAAAAAACAGGAAATTATCGGCCGGGCACGGTGGCTCACACCTGTAATCCCAGCACTTTGGGAGGCTGAGGCAGGTGGATTATGAGGTCAAGAGATCAAGACCATCCTGGCCAACCAACATGGTGAGACCCCGTCTCTATTAAAAATACAAAAATTATCTGGGCATCATGGCAGACACCTGTAGTCCCAGCTACTGAGGAGGCTGAGGCAGGAGAATCGCTTGAACCCGAGAGGCAGAGGTTACAGTGAGCTGAGATTGCACCACTGCACTCCAGCCCAGGCAACAGAGCGAGACTCCGTCTCACAAAAAAAAAACAAAAAAGGAAATTATCAAATTTTGGAAGGATATAGAGAAACAGGAGCCTTAACACATTGCTGGTGTGAATATAAAATGCTATAGTCACAGTGGAAAACAATGTGGCAGTTTCTTAAAAAGTGAAACATAGATTTACTAGGTTGGTGCAAAAGTAATTGAAGTTTTGGCATTAAAAGTAATGGAGAGGCCGGCTGTGGTGGCTCACGCCTGTAATCCCAGCACTTTGGGAGGCTGAGGCGGGAGGATCACAAGGTCAGGAGATGGAAACCATCCTGGCTAACACGGTGAAACCCCATCTCTACTACAAATACAAAAAATTAGCCAGGCGTGGTGGCCGGCGCCTGTAGTCCCAGCTATTCGGGCGACTGAGGCAGAAGAATGGCGTGAACCCGGGAGGCGGAGCTTGCAGTGAGCCAAGATGGTACCACTGCACTCCAGCCTGGGCAACAGACCGAGATTCCGCCTCAAAAAAAAATAATGGAGAAAACCATAATTACTTTTGCACCAACATATGCAATGTGACCTATTAATTCCACTACTAGGTATATAACCAAGAGAAATGAAAACATAGTGTTCACACAGAAATTTGTACACAAATATTTATAAAACCATTATTCATTGTAGCTTAAAGGTGGAAACAACCCAAATATTGACCAACAAATGAGTAAATAAACAAATTGTGGTATTTACATTGGAATATACATATGATGGAATATTACTCAGCCATAAAAAAGAATGAAGTACTGATACGTGTTACAATTTGGATGAACCTCAAAAACAGTTGTGCTACATGAAAGAAGCGACACAAAAGGCTGCATATTGTATGATTCTTATTTTATGAAATATCTGAAATAGGCAAATTCAGAGAGATGGAAAGCAGATTACTGGGTTAGGGGATGGCAGAGGGGAGAAAGAGGAGTGACTACTTAATGCGTACAGAGTGTACCTCCAGGATGATGAAATTTTGAAACTATAGAAAGGTGATGGCTGTATAACACTATGAATGCACTAAATGTCACTTAACTGCACACTTTAAAAGGGGTAATTGTATGTTACATGGATTTCACCTCAATTTTTTAAAAATGTTGCAATGCTTGGAAAACGGGCAATTCCTCAAAAGGTTAAACACAAAGTTACTATATGATCTAATAGTTCCATTCCTAGGTATATATCCAAGAGAATTGAAAACATATTTCCATACAAAAACTTACACATAAATGGTAGCATTATTCATAAATAGACAAAAAGTGGAACTAGCGCAAAAGTCCAACAACTGATGAACAGATCAACAAAATGTGGTATATCCATACAAAAGAATATTCAGCAAAAACCACAAACAAAGTATGATATGGATAACCTTGAATACATGCTAAGCAAAAGAAGGTAGACACAAATGGCCCCATATCATGTGACTTCCTAGGTATGAAACATCCGTAATAAGCAAATACACAGAGACTGAAAGTCCATTACTGGTTACCTAGGCCTGGGCGGTATGCGGGAATTGGGGTGATGATGACTTAGGGGTACAGGATTTCTTTTGGGGTAATGAAAATTGTTCTCTGATTGTGGGATGTTTGCACAAATTTGTGAATATCCTAAAGGCCATTGAATTGTAGAGGGAAAAAATAAATCTTTAATGAAGGTTATACACCAGGAGTATTGAGGATATAAGAATATCTAAGAACAGTCCATATCCTCGAGCAGCTTAGAGTCTCGAAGAGAAAAACCAAAATAACGAATGAATAAATTGTAAAGTGTTGTAGGTAATAAAACAGAAGCATTTACAGGGTACTGTAGGGCACAGAATGAAGGAGAGGTCAATTCTACTGGTGTGTGGAGTAGTCAGAAAGGCTTCACAAAGGAAATGGCATAGACCGAATCTTGAAAGATTAGTCAGTGTTCATCAAGCAGGCAAGGGAGAACAAGAACATTTCAGGCCAGAAAAAAGGACCAAAGACACAGAGGAATGAAAGAGCATGGTCTATAAATAAGTGTATCAGTTTGCTGTTGTGTAGTATATAAGAAGCAACTTAGGAGGCTGGAGTGGTAGGTAGGGACTTTGTGTGACAGGCTATGACGTTTGGGCTTTATCCTGGGAGGAATGGGTAGTCATTTCAGGTTTACTCCTTGAAGAACATGAATAGAATTATGCCTTAGAAAAATGACTTTGAGAGTAAATAGTAGCTACTAGATGTGAGGGTTGGGGGAGAGGGGATATCCAACGGTTGGTTAAACAAATACAAAAGTATAGCTAAATAGGAGGAATAAGTTCAAGGGTTCTATAGCACTATTGTGTGACTATATTTAACAACAATTTATTGTATCAAATAGCTACAAGAGCAGATTTTGAATGTTCCGAACACAAAAATGTGATAAACATTTGAAGTTACAAACATGCTAATTACCCTGATTTGTTCATTATACATTGTATATATGTATCAAAATATCACACTGTGCTCCATAAATATGTACAATTATTACATATTAATTAAAAACTAAGAAAAGCAAAAAAAATTTAATAGCAAAAAAAGCAAATATTCAGTGCCCTTTAGCAAAAAAGAAAGAAAAAAGGAAAGAAGAGGAGAGGGGAGGAGAGGGAGGAAGAAAGAGAGAAAGAGAGAGAGAGAGAGAGAGAGACTTTGGCAGTAGAGGATTGGATGTCACTGTATAACTCTGGTGACAGTGTAACTAGTAGAACATTACTGAATTGTCCAAACAAGAAACAATGAAGACTTAAACTATAGCAACAGCAGTGGGAACTGAGAAGAGTTGATGGATATCAAGGCTAGAGAGATTATCACAGAAGTCCAAGGTGAGGGAGTGCTAGGAACATGGGAATTGCCAACAATGCCAAATGCCAGAGAGAATGGGGAAATTAGAGTCAGCAAGTGACCATGAAATTTAATAGCTTGAGAATTTTTGTTTCCAGGACAGTTTCAGCGGAGAAGCATGAACAGAAACCTGATGTCAAGGCTGGGTGTGGTGGCTCACACCTGAAATCCCAGTACTTTGGGAGGCTGAGGCAGGCAGATCACCTGAGGTCAGGAATTCGACACCAGCCTGGCCAACATGGTGAAACTGCATGTCTACTAAATATACAAAAATTAGCCAGGCATGGTGGCGGGCACCTGTAATCTCAGCTACTCAGGAGGTTGAGGCAGGAGAATCACATGAACCCAGGAGGTGAAGGTTGCAGTAAGCTTAGATCGCGCCACTGCACTCAAGCCTGGGTGACAGAGCAAGACTTCATCTCAAAAAAAAAAAAAAAGAAAGAAAGAAAGAAAAGAAAAGAAAAGAAAGAAAGGAAGCTGATTTCAATTGGTAGAAGTGAACATGAAGAGAGAAAGTAGAGACATAATGATTATACAGAGTTCTTCCAGGATTGTGGCAGTGTTCAGGGTAAGACTCTAGCTATCGATAGATCATTCATTAATTGTGGGTGTATAGAGAACCAGCAAAGTAGTTAGTGGGAGAGAAAACAGTTGTTTTTTAAAAGCTAGTGCTGGCGGGGCGCAGTAGCTCATGCCTGTAATCCCAGCACTTTGGGAGGCCAAGGCGGGCAGATCACACGAGGTCAGGAGTTTGAGACCAGCCGTGACCAACATGGAGAAACCCCGTCTCTACTAAAAATACAAAATTAGCTGGGCGTGGTGGCGCATGCCTGTAATCCCAGCTACTCCAGAGGCTGAGGCAGGAGAATCGCTTGAACCCAGGAGGCAGAGTTTGCAGTGAGCCGAGATTGTGCCATTGCACTCCAGCCTGGGCAACAAGAGCGAAACTCTATCTCAAAGAAAAACAAAAACAAAAACAAAAACAAAAAACAAAAAACAAAAGCTAGTGCTAAAAGAGCTAAGATTCATATGTAAAATTAGCCCTTGACCTCACTTATTTTCCCCCTCTTTGCCCCTCTACCCTATTTCTCAAGGCAAAACGGACAGGTCTATCCTTTTTCATTCAGATACACCTTGCAAGCTTGCATGTTGCCTTTTTATTCATTTTTTTCACTTGATACTCATTGTATTTTGATTTTACCTATATAAAATTATTGGGGAGGACATAACTATGCGATTGTCCCTGACTCTACATTCACCTAGGGAATTTCTTAAAAAGTTACTGAAATGATTTTTCCCTTTTGGTAAATCCTCAGGTTAAAATAGTTGAAAATGATGGAAGGAATGAACAGTCCATCCCAAAGTCTATGGCTTAGAAAAATGGAAGGAAAACTAATTATGTTAAACTAGTAATTTTTTTCTAGTGTTTTTTTTTCTCTCTTCACTCTATCAACTTAGCTGCTGCTTTTTTTTTTTTTTTTTTTTTTTCTTTTTCCTGAGATGGAGTCTTGCTCTCTCGCCCAGACTGGAGTGCAGTGGCGCGAACTCAGCTCACTGCAACCTCCGCCTCCCAGGTTCAAGCAATTCTCCTGCCTCAGCTTCCTGAGTATCTGGGACTACAGGGGCTTACCACCACACCCAGCTAATTTTTGTATTTTTAGTAGAGACGGGGTTTCACTCTGTTGGCCAGGATGGTCTCCATCTCTTGACCTCATGATCCACCCGCCTCAGCCTCCCGAAGTGCTGGGATTACAGGTGTGAGCCATCGTGCCCAGCCTGCTGCTGCTTTAAGGTAGTGTAAAATATATCACTGAGGCAGATAAAAGGCACTGCCAAGAGTTCTGGCTATAGATCATCCAGAGTCCAAGGTTTCCTGCCTCCCATCTATTTCTTTTCTTTCTTGTTTATTTATTTAGATCTCGCTTAGAAACAATTTTTTCTTTTTTCTTTTTTGAAAATTTCTATTTACAATGATAGAACTTGCTACTACCTCAGAATATAGCTTTTTCTTTTTTTTTTTTTTTTTTTTTTGGCAGAGTCTCATTCTGTCTCCTAGGCTGGAGTGCAGTGGCATAATCACAACTCACTATAGGCTTGACTTCCCAGGCTCAAGCATTCCTCCCACCTCAGCCTTCCAACTAGCTGGGACCACAGGCATGCACCACCATGCCAGGCTAATTTCTGTATTTTTTGTAGAGATAGGATCTCGCTATGTTGCCCAGTCTGGTCTTGAACTTCTGAGCTCAAACGATCCTCCTGCATCAACCTCCCAAAATGCTGGGATTACAGGCATGAGCCACCATGGCTGGCCCCATCTATTTCTTTCTAGTAGTAACTCTTATCATATACTTCTGTGATTAGAAAAGCAAAGCAAAACAACAAAAAGTTAATAGTAACTCTCACAGACACACTCCACCTACCCAGCAGCTCTCTATCCCAGTTGAAAGGGGCACATAGCTCATCAGTCTCACAGTAACCAGAGGCCAGAAAGCAGTTGCCTCACAATCATGTCTAGGTCCCTGTCTGGTCCAGAAGGAGGCCACATAAAGACCAAGCCCTGGACATGTTGCAGAGGAAGCTGAGCCTAAGCAGTACAAGCAGCAAATATCCTACTGCTTCAGAAATGTTCTTGCTTCTATCGGTACTATTTTGAATAACCTATGGAATTGAGGATTTCTAAATTACCTTTGCTTTCATTAAATTCTTTTATGTTGTACCTCTAACCAGGGAAAAGATACATTGCAAGTAACTGGAGCATCTCTCCTTGAAAAGAAGCAGGAGAGACCAGGTGTTATGATAGGATTGATGACTGCAAGAGAGAAGTTTGATAACTGTGTTATGTGAGGGATCAGTAAAAAAGCACATTTCTCTTTTGTGAGTTTCCTGAAAGTTATAAGGCTTTTTCACACCTTTGTATCTCAGATTCATCTGAATGCTTTCTGATTTTGTATTTTTTTCAGTGACAAATATTAATTGCATATTTATGGGGCACAATGTGATGTTTTGATATATGTATATGTTGGGCAATGATTAAGTCAAGCTAATTAACATATCCATCCCTTCATACAAGTACCATTTTTTGTGGTGAGAACATTTGAAATCTACTATTTTAGTAATTTTGAAATACAGAATACATTATTAACTATAGGCACCATGCTGTGCAACATCTAAAACTTATTTTCCTGTTTAATTGAAACTGTACTCTTTGACCAACCTCTCCCCATTCCCCATACCTCCCTCCCCAGCCTCTGGTAACCATCATTCTATTCTCTATTTCTTTCCTTTTTTTTTTTTTTTTTTTGAGATGGAGGTTTGCTCTTGTTGCCCAGGCTAGAGTGCAATGGCACCATCTCGGCTCACTGCAACCTCCGCCTCCCGAGTTCAAGTGATTCTCCTGTTTCAGCCTCCCGAGTAGCTGGGATTATAGGTGCACACCACCATGCCCGGCTAATTTTGTATTTTTAGTAGAGATGGGGTTTCACCATGTTGGCGAGGCTGCTGTCAAACTTCTGACCTCAGGTGATCTACCCGCCTTGGCCTCCCAAAGTGCTGGGATTACAAGCGTGAGCCACCGGGCCCAGCCTCTACTCTCTATTTCTATGAGTTTCAACTCTTTAGATTCCACATATAAGGGAGATCAGAAAGTATTTGTCTCTCACTTCCTGGCTTACTTCATTTAGTATAATGTACTCTAGTTTTATCCATGTTGTTGCAAATAGCATGATTTCCTTCTTTATAAGGCTGAATAATATTTCATTGTATATACATACAACATTTTCTTTATCCATTAATCCATTGATGGACACTTAGGCTGTTTCCATATCTTGACTATTGTAAATAATGCTGTAATGAACATGGGAGTGCAGACATCTTTTTGATATACTGATTTCAAGTCCTTTGGATATATACCTGGAAGGGGGATTGCTGGATCATATGCCAATTCTTTGTTTGTTTGTTTGTTTGTTTGTTTGTTAAAGAATGGCTATCTATATTGTTTGACATAATGGCTGTACCAATTTATAGTCCCACTCACAGTGTATAAGATTTCCCTTTTCTCTAGCCAGGTGTGGTGGCTCACACCTGTAATCCCAGCACTCTGGGAGGCCGAGGCGGGCAAATCACCTGAGGTGAGGAGTTTAAGACTAGCCTGGCCAACATAGTGAAACCCTATCTCTACTAAAAATAAAAAAATTAGCCAGGCACATGCCTGTAATCCCAGCTACTTGGGAGCCTGAGGCAGGAGAATAGCTTGAACCCAGGAGGCAGAGGTTGCAGTGGGCTGAGATTGCGCCACTGCACTCCAGTCTGGGTGACAAAGCAAGACTCTGTCTCAAAAAAGATTTCCCTTTTCTCCACATCCTCACCAACACTTATCATCTTTCATCTTTTTTCTAACAAGTGTGAGGTGATATCTCGTTGTGATTTTAATTTGCATTTTCCTGATGATTAGTGACATTGAACATTTTCTCATATATCTGTTGGCTGTTTGTATATATCTGTTGGCCATTTGTATGTCTTCTTTCAAGACATGTCTATTCGGGGCTTTTGCCCACTTTTTAATCAAGTTGTTTGTTTTCTTCCTATTTAGTTGAGTTTCTTATCTATTTTAGATATTAGTCCCTTGTCAAATGTATGGTTTGCAAATATTTTCTCCCAATTCATGGGTTGTCTGTTCAATCTGTTAATTGTTTTCTTTGCTGTACAGATTTTTAGTTTGCTGTAAATTCTATTTGTCTATTTTCACTTTTGTTGCTTGTGCTTTTTGGGGTTATATTTAAGAAATCACTACCCAGGCCAAAACTGTGAAGCTTTTCCTCTATATTTTCTTTTAGTTTTAGAGTTTCTGGTCTTATGTTTAAGTCTTTTTTATTTTTTTTGAAATGACAAAGTGACTGGGTTTATTTTGTAAGTAACTAGATTAAATTTTCTTCCATTGTGCCAATATGTGACCCAACACAGAGATTAAGTGCCAGTTTCAGGAAAATAAAGTTATATTTTTGTCAGCCATGAATGTATGTCTTCTGAATATTTTTTCTTTTGTTTTTAGTTGATACATAAACATGCATCAACTTCATCAATGATGCAGAGTGATATTTTGTACATATATAGAATGTGTAATGATCAAATCAGAGTTATTAGCATAGCACCTCAAACATTTATTATTTCTTTGTGTTGTAAACGTTCAAAATCTTCTCTTCTAGCTTTTCTAAAATATGCAATAAGTCGTTAACCATATTTATCCTACAGTACCATAGAACACTAGAATTTACTTCTCCTATCTAGCTGTATTTTTGTATCAATTAACCAACTTCTCCCTATCCTCCTCTCTTCCCATCCTTCCTATTATCTAATAACCACAATTCTACTCTATCACTTATATGAGCTCAATTCTTTCCGCTTCCACATATGAGTGAGAAAATGCGGCGTTTGTCTTTCTGTGCTTGACATTTCACTTAACATTATGTCCTCTGGGCTCATCCATGTTGCATAAATGACATGATTACATTCTTTTTTTCTTTTTTCTTTCTTTTTCTTTTCTTTTCTTTTTTTTTTTTTTTTTTTTGAGACAAGTCTCACACTGTTGCCCAGTCTGGAGTACAATTGCATGAGCGCAGCTCACTGCAACCTCTGCCTTCTGGATTCAAGCGAGTCTCGTGCCTTAGCCTCACCAGTAGCTGGAATTACAGGCATGCACGATCATGCCTGGCTAATTTTTGTATTCTTAGTAGAGACGGGGTTTTGCCATGTTGGCCAGGCTGTTCTCAAATTCCTGACCTCAAGTGATCCACTCGCCTTGACCTCCCAAAGTGTTGGGATTACAGGCGTGAGCCACCGCACCTGGCAATTTCATTCTTTTTCATGGCTGAATAATATTTCATTGTGTATATTTTTATTTTTTCATATTGATATTTATTTTATGTTTTTATATTTTTATTCATTTATCTGTTGATGAATATTTAAGTTGACTCCATATCTTGGTTATTGTGAAAAGTGCTGCAATAGACATGGGGGCACAGGTGTCTCTTCAGTATACTGATTTCCTTTTCTTTGGATAAATAGTAGCAGGATTGATGGATCATATGGTAATTCTACCTTTAGGTTTTTGAGAAACCTCTATACTGCTTTCCATAATGGCTGTACCCATTTACTTTCCACCAACAGTGTTTAAATATATGGTTGTCAAATGTATGGTTTGCAAATATTTTCTCCCAATTCATGGGTTGTCTGTTCAATCTGTTAATTGTTTTCTTTGCTGTACAGATTTTTAGTTTGCTGTAAATTCTATTTGTCTATTTTCACTTTTGTTGCTTGTGCTTTTTTCTCCACATCCTTGCCAGCATTTGTTAATTTTTGTCTTTTCGATAACAGAGTCATTCTATGTGTTTAGGTTTTTAATACATTTTGAGTTGATTTTTGTATGCCTTGTGTGATAAGGGTCCAATTTCATTCTTCTGCAGTGGACATACATTTTTCCCAACACCATTTATTAAAGATAGTGTCCTTTCCTCATCATGTGTTTTGGCACCTTTGTTGAAAATCAATTGACCATAAATACAAAAGTTTATTTCCGAGATCTCTATCTTGTTCTGTTGGTCAATGTGTCTGTTTTTAGTCCATTATCATGCTGTTTTGATTACTATAGATTTGTAATATATTTTGAAGTCAAGTTGTGTGATGTCTCTAGCTTTGTTCTTTTTGCTTAAGATTGTTTCGGCTATTTGGGGTCTTTGGTAGTTCTACACAAAATTGATGGCTGTTTTTTTTCTATTTCTGTGAAAAATGACATTGGGATTTTGACAGAGATTATATTGAATCTGTAGATTGCTTTGAGTAATATGGACATTTTTACAATATTAATTTTTCCAATCCATGAATATATCTTTTTATTTATTTATGCCTCCTTGAATTTCTTTCATCAAAGTTTTATAATTTTTAGTATACGGATCTAAAAGCTTTCTGTATCAAACAATTACTACTACTCTTTGAATCTATTCAGTAGGGTAGCACTTATTGGAGACAGGACAGGCTTTGGCCTGGGGAGAGCTAGGTGAACAGACCCCCTTGCAGAACCCGTAAATGCTCATGCATCAGCTTTATCTCAGCTTTATTGAGGAACTGCCTGACATGTTCTTTTTGTCTGACAGGAATCACTCTTCCCAATTCCGACTCCACTTTTTTTTGCACATAAGGGTTCATAAGTCTCTCCTATTTTATGTATATCCCAAGAATTCTCTCTGCCAGTGATAGCCCTCTACCTGCTCCTAATGGATCCCAAGATCTATCCCCCCATCAATTGAAACTGCTTTTTCGAAGAATGCCAACAGCTCATTGATTACCAATCCAGTGGCCTCTTGCCGTTCTTTCTGCTAACCTCTGTGCACCATGTGACATTACTCACCATCTTCTTTTTCCCTCTTCCTCTGCAGAGCCATCTCAGGCTCTTTCATGGGCTTGTCTTTCTCAGTTCTCCTTTTAAATGTTGTGCCCAAGGCTCGGTGCTTGGCTTTCTTGCTCTTCGTATTCTATGCATCTCATGCTGTCACCCAAGCCCCACACATTTGTTTACATGTCTATATCTCAGACCCTCCTTCTAATCTCTAGAACAGCATATCCAGCTACATGATGATCATGAAGTATGCATGCAGATTCCTTAAATCAACATTTATTATCAAAGTTACTTCCTCCTCTGTTTTTTCTCTTGTTAATGGCCTCAACTATCCTTCCCTGCTCACCTTGTTCTCAAGTACTCCAAATTGTGTGATTATACAGTTCTAATTCCCGTAAGTATCATTTAATTCAGTGTTTTAACGATAAGACTGAGGCCTACCATGGTGAAATTGCTTCCCCCGCATCATCCTGCAAAGCTAAATCTAGAACCAGAATCTCCTAATCCTTTATATTTATTCATTCCCTTATTCTTTTACCAAATCTTGTCAATTCTACATTCTCAGGGGTTTTCCCACCTATGGATTTTCACTGTCTCAATTTAAAATCTCATTTTAGTATCTTTTAACTACACTAATACACTTCTAACTTGCTTTTCTCTTATCCACATACACTACTGCCAGAAATAATATTCCTTAACTCCAAATCTAATCATTACGTTCTCCTGCTGAGACATCCACTTTATATAGAATAAAGTTCTAATATCTTGTCCAGTAGTCAAAATCCTATATAATTAGATCCTAGCTTCCTTTCTATTTTGTCTTAGCTACACACGTATTTTATTTCAACCAATTCAAACTATTATTAGCTACTCAGTATACCTAGCTAACTCTCCCACTTGCATGTCTTTCTCAAGCTGTTCTGCAGACGGTCTGTCGACAAGAAAGGACTGTCATCCAATCTTCTTCCCCATCATCGCCATAAATCTAAAGTATAGTATCTTGTTCATCTTTCAAGGTCTATCTCAAGTTCTACTTCCTCTTAAAAAAAAAAAAACAGATCCAGCACGGGGGCTCATGCCTGTAATCCTAGCACTTTGGGAGGCCGAGGCCGGTGGATCATGAGGTCAGAAGATTGAGACCAGCCTGGCCAACGTGGAGAAACCCGTCTCTACTAAAAATACCAAAATTAGCTGGATGTGGTGGCGTGAACCTGTAATCCCAGCTATTCGGGAGGCTGAGGCAGGAGAATTGCTTGAACCCGGGAGGTGAAGGTTGCAGTGAGCAGAGATCATGCCACCATACTCCAACCTGGGAACAGAGCAAGACTGTCAAAAGGGCAAAAAAAAAAAAAAAAAAAAACCCTTGGTGGCTCATGCCTGTAGTCCCAGCACTTTGGGACTTTGGGAGGGTGAAGCAAGAAGCAAGAGGATCTCGAGCTCAGGAGCTCAAGACTAGCCTGGGCAATATAGTAAGACCCTGTCTCTATAAACAAAAAACAAAACAAAACTTTCCCAACCCCTTCCAAGTAGCACATTGTGCCTTTATTGTCCTCTGCATCAGAGTCTCATAATTGAGTTAGTTTTTAACTCCCTTAGCAGATTGCTAACTACGTGATTACAGAGATGGTGTTGTACTTGCCTTTTAGATCTCCTTTAGCTCACTGTAGAACTTGACATTTAGTAGATGCTCAGAAACACTTGTAAAATTAAATAGTAATTAACATACATGTAATGCTCTACTTTGTAAAATACATTTCCAAAACTTGTGGAGTAGGTCATTCAAATGTTTTCATTATTCTAAATTTATAGATATTTAAAATTCTGAAGAACAGAGTTTTGTAAGACCTGAATTCTCTGGTGGGAATCAAAGGTTTTTACTCTGTATTACCTCTGTTATTCTAAGTCTGAATTCTCCAAAGGACTGTGCTGCGTATTTTCCTCACAATCATATTTACTTGCCTCAGGCTGTTTGTGCATACTATTAAACAGCCAGATGAAAAATTAAAAATTCAATCAATCATCCAAATATTTTTAAATGTAATATACATATGTTTGCTTTCATATAGAACAAACAGCCAGGTGATTGATCAAGCTATTTGCTTTTCAACCAGTTGTTTTCGCAGTATGATTATTACATAAACTCTAACAGTGATATTTTATCAGTTTTTTGTAGATTTTCTAATTTTACTGGATTCTTCAATTTATTTACTATAGTCATCTAGTCCTATTTATATAATTTATCAGCCAATAAAATATAGTAAAAAAAAAAAAAACTGGTTGTTATGACTTCTTTAAGCCTGTTCCCTCAGACTCGGAACCAAGATTATAATGCCAGGATTGAAGAGAATATTCTAAGATTGGATAAAGTTATTTACACCCTGCAGCTTCCATGATTGAGAGATTTAGGGAGAAAAAAACAAAAACACATTAACTCTGGAAACAAGCAGGAGTGTCTTTGAAATCATCAGGAATTCCCAAGAGACAAAATAATAGGTGGAATTGAATTGAAAGAGAAAACTTTTGCCCAAAATGTGCAAAAGAGAATACTGCTAGGAAAGACGTAAGAGTAGCTTCAGGGAAAAAAAGGAAGGAGCCCTGGCGCGGTGGCTCATGCCGGTAAGCACTTCAGGAGTTTGAGGCGGGTGGATCACCTGAGGTGGGAAGCCTGGCCAACATGGTGAGACCCCGTCTGTACTAAAAATACAAAAATTAGCCAGGCAGGGTGGTGGGTACCTGGAATATCAGCTACTTGGGAGGCTGAGGCATGAGAATCTCTTGAACCCGGGAGGTGGAGGTTGTAGTAAGCCAAGATCGCGCCACTGCACTCCAGCCTGGGGGACAGAGTAAGATTCTGTCTCAAAAAAAAAAAAAAAAAAAAGCAGTAGGAGCAGCCTAGCAATTCTGACCCCCACTCCCCTCTCAATCGCCACTACCACCATATACAGAGGAAAGGGCAAGACTTATGAAAGGCTAGGTTACTAGGTTGTTGGACCAACCCTCCTACTGAAATAAAATGATACATGTAAAATACAAACTTCTTAAATGCATCAGAGAGTTTAGAAGACAGTGAAGTACCAGATAAAAAATATAGGGAAAATCTAGAATCTAGAGAAGTAAGCACAAGTGCCCCTGAGCAGGGCCAAGACTTGCTCCCTCCTGGCCCCAGCCGTGCACCTGAACATCAAAGCAGCTTTTGCCCCTGTGCTAGACAAGTGTAGACACTGGTTTTAATGGCCACACAAAGAGGATAGAATCCAATACTCTAGACCTGTCCAAGGTGAGAAGTCTAGTAAGAGACCTTTTCAAATTAACCTGGGACCGGAAAATGCTCTACTCTTAAAATAAGGGCACACTACCCCTTCCTAAGTTCAGGGATCAATATGACTTAACTTTTAGCAGAGCAAAGAGAAAAGGAAAAAGAAAAATATATCTCTCTGAGAAGTTGTGTGGTCATGTGCCAGCCCTCACAGCTTGGGTTTACATTGCTTAGGGATTCCCAGGCACCCCAACCCTAGAACTAGCTCTAAGGTTAGATCTAGGCACCTAGGTTAAACGTCAGGAAACTGGCAAAAGTAAATTCATGTTTTCTCCATGGAAAGACAACTTCATCATAGGCCTCAAAGAATCCACCCTGATAAAGTTTGCAGTACATAGTCAAAAATAAGTGCAAAAGGAGACAAATCACTATTAGGTGGGAGCATTTGTGGTCGGCATTTGTGCCAGAGATATAGACTGCGGCTGCAAATGGCTAGTGATATCATGGAGTCTCTATTCCTATTCCTAGAAGACTAGCTCCTGTTACACTCTGATAGTACACCCTGAAATACCCACAAAGTCACTGATAGAAAGCTGAGGTAATTCGTTATAGCATTCACAGACAGATTAACAGGGAAAATCTAAGCCTAACACGAGGACATTAGGACTCAGCAGTGCTTACATATTCTACAATTTGAACAATTCGGAGAATATTGGCATGGCCCCTGCACAAGGGTGACCCGCAAATTTGTGAAGCATTCCATATTTTTTAAAAAGCAAACATTTGAAGACTTTAAAACATAAAATACCGTAATATATATTTAGAGAGGTTACTTAATCCATGAAACAAGAACAGGCTTTAATGAAAGAAAAAAGATATTTTAGAAAGAAATATCTGATAGCAAAAGTAAAAACCTTAAGGCTGAATAGCAAAATTGTCATAGCTGAAGAGCAACCTGGATGCTCAAGATCAAACTGAGAAATTCCCTCAGATCATAATACAAACAGATAGGGAGATGATACATATGAAACAAAGGTTAAGGCACTTGGAGGATACACACAAACATTACAATATCCAGACAATAGGATTTCCAGAAAGAGAAAATAGAACTCAGAGGAAAAATAAATCAAATAAAATTCCCTAGATATGAAAAAAACTCAAGTTTTTACATTAAGGCCCACTTTGTGCCAAGCAAGAAGACAGGGAAAAGACCCGCTCATAGAAAATAGTGGTAAAATTTTAGTACTTTATGGATAATAAGAAAATCCTAAAAGCTTCTAAAAAGAAAAACATGTTATTTACAAACAAAAAGCACCCTCTTGACTTCAGATTCTTTAGCCACACTGAGTATAAAGAAGACACTAGAGAAATATTTTCTAAAATACTGGGGCGAAAATGATTTTGAACTTAGAATTCTATAATCTGACAATCAGACAAGTGTAATGACATTTTCAAACATGAGACATTTTCAGACATGAATGGATTCAGAATATTTATCACCCACAAAACCCTAGCTGAAATAATAGCTAGAAATGAAGTGAAAAATGAATCCAAGAGAAGACTGGAAGTGGTAAGCCAAGTAACCTTTAAGACTTATGATAAATCTAAATAAAGTTTAATTTTATTTTTTAGAAATACAATAATCACAAAGATTTATTTTTTAAAATCCTTTTCACAGTAGCAACAGATGTTATAAAATAGCTAGGAATAACTTTAATGAAGGTGGAATAAAATACCCAGGGAATGAAAATTAAAATGTATCTGGAGAACATTAAACAAAGAAACCTGAATAAATTAAAGCTGTACATCTAAATGAATCTGTGTTGTAAATATGCCAAGTTTTTGTAAATTAACATTTCCAGTCAATAGTAAATTAACAATTCCAGTCAAAATATCAACATATTTCTAAATGAATCTGACAAGCCTATTCTAAAATTCATCTAGAAAAGAAATTATGCTGGAATTCCCAAGATAAGTTGCACAAAGAGGAACATAGAGGGTGTGTGTGTGTGTGTGTGTGTCCCCATACACACAGAGAAGTTCCTGCTCAACCAGATAGTAAAATATACAATTATAAATATACAATAATTAGATATACAGTAATTAGGGTATTGCCAGAAGAATAGAGGAGTAGATCAGGAAAACAGAACAGAGAGTTAAAAACGGACCAGTGCATGAATAAGAATTTAGTACTTGAAAGGAGGTTTTTAAATGTAATAGGAAAGAGATGAATTATAACGATTGCTAGTGACAAATTGTCCATTCATTTAGGACATAACGGTAGATACCACTTCATACGAATCACAAAAATGATCCAGATGGATAAAAAATGTAAATTGTAGCCAGGCACAGTGGTTCATGCCTGTAATCCCAACACTTTGGGAGGCTGAGGTGGGTGGATCACCTGCGCTCAGGAGTTTGAGACCAGCCTAGGCAACATGGTGAAACCTCATCTCTACTAAAAATATATTTAAAAAAAAAAAAAAGAAAAAATTAGCGAGCTGTGATGGCATATGCCTGTGGTCCCAGCTACTCAGGAGGCTGAGGTGGGAGGATTGCTTGAGCCTGGGAGGTGAAAGTTGCAGCAAGCTGAGATTGTGCCACTGCACTTCAGCCTGGATGACAGCATGAGACCCCGTCTCAAAAAAACAAAACATTGTAAAAGCAAAACTATAAAAATCGTTTAAGGAAATACATGAAAATATAGATTCAAATGCTTGGTAAGAAAACCTTCTTGAACAAAACACAAACAAAAGGTTATAAGTGAGGAAAGAATGTATAATTTTCTCTGCTTCAAGATTTAAGACGTCTATGGTGAAAAGGATACAATAAACAGTTAAAAGGTTGAAAACAGACTGAAGAATATATTTACAACATACACACTGAATCAAATAACATCCAGAATATATAGGGAATTCCTAAAGATTTTTTTTAAAAAAGAGCCTGATAGAAAAATGGGCAAATGACCTAACAGTCAGTTCCTTAGGGAGGATATACTGTGCCAGTAATCATGCAAATGAAAATTAACAATGAGACACCAGTGTTATCACAATACATTGACAAAAATTGAAAAGTGCTAGTTATGGTGAGAAAAAAGTTAATATTCCTATATAGTAACATACATCGTATATATAGGAATATATAGGAATATATAGGAATATTAATTTCTATTAATTAATATGTGTAGCAGTATTTTTTTTTTTTTTTTGAGATGGTGTTTCACTCTTGTTGCCCAGGCTGGAGTGCAATGGCACGATCTTGGCTCACTGCAACCTCCGCCCCCCCGGGTTCAAGTAATTCTCTTGTCTCAACCTCCCAAGTAGCTGGGATTACAGGTACCTGCCACCACGCTTGGCTAATTTTGTATTTTTAGTAGAGACAATGTTTCGTCATGTTGGCCAGGCTGGTCTCCAGCTCCTGACCTCAGGTGATCTGCCTACCTCAGCCTCCCAAAGTGCTAGGATTAGAGGTGGATTAGAGGTGTGAGCCACCACACCCGGCCTTGGCAGTATTATGTATAACATACATATACTATGTGTGGAAGTAGAGTAGTAGCTTTTTGGAATGCCAATTTGGCATTATCTATTAATATTTAAAATGAGCACACTACCTCTCAAATGAGCAAATTTACTTCTTGTCCACCCTAGCAAACCCTCATACCTGTTTTATAGGAAATATGTTCAAGGTTATCCCTTACAGTATTGCTTGTTATAGCAAAATAATTAAAAACATCATAAATGTCTATCCATATTTAATAATTAAATGGCAACCACTGTTGTAGAGACAACTCTCTTCCAACCTTGAGATTCTGGATTTTATTTCACGGTATGTCAGAAGACAATTCCAAACTTGAGATTCTTCGACTCTAAGTTTTGAATTGTAACTTAAAAGGCAGTTTGGGGCCGGGCGCGGTGGCTCAAGCCTGTAATCCCAGCACTTTGGGAGGCCGAGACGGGTGGATCACGAGGTCAGGAGATCGAGACCATCCTGGCTAACACGGTGAAACCCCGTCTCTACTAAAAAAATACAAAAAACCAGCCGGGCGAGGTGGCGGGCGCCTGTAGTCCCAGCTACTTGGGAGGCTGAGGCAGGAGAATGGCGTAAACCCGGGAGGCGGAGCTTGCAGTGAGCTGAGATCCGGCCACTACACTCCAGCCTGGGCGACAGAGCGAGACTCCGTCTCAAAAAAAAAAAAAAAAAAAGGCAGTTTGGTCAAATTTTAGATCCAGCAGCAGAATGACATGCTGTGTTATAATAAAAGCATTTAATCAAACAACATTTTCAATTAAGAAACTGTGCAGGGTGCTAGGGGCAAACTTGAAAAAAAAAAAAAAGAGGATGGAGCACTTTCTTCAGAGATCTTACAATCCATAGAATAAAATTCAATATATGATTGGGTGCTAACATAAGTGACAAGGGAGTACCACTTCCTGAAGATGTACCAAGAACGGATGGGTCATTGAAGGCAGTAGTATCCAGTGAGACCTAGAGGTAGGAAAGCAAATTTATTTCGTCATTTAACAGATATGTATTAAGTATCTGTTATAGAACAGGAACTATAGTAGGCATTGGCTCTAATGTTGAAACAGGAAAGACATGTCCTGGAAGGATGAATAACAATTGGATATTTGGAAAAGAACAGGAAAGCATTCCAAATTAGAAGTACACAAATAAGTAAAATACATGGGTGTGAGAATGAGTAGAATGTACATATGGGTAGGAGGATACTACCACTTCAATAAGAGCAGGATGTAGTGTGAAATAAATTGGTTAAGAAAAATAAGATTGGATTATTGAAAGGCTTAAATTGTCAGACAGAAGAAATTAAAAGAAACTTTACTGAGTGCTAGCAAATGTCAAGCACTTTCACATCCATGATCTCATTTAGTTCTGAGAATAACTCTTCCCACTCCCCACTCACAACTGTGCAATTCAAAGAAAAACAAACACAACAATGTTTTGCCTGTTCATGGGGATGTTGGCATGGAATGAGTAAAACATGATGGAAGATTTGGAGCTTGAGAAAATGATGATCCCCTTGACAGGGACAGAAAATTGGAGAGAGGATGGTGACTTGGGAGGGGGCACATGAGAAATAATGATTTAGTTTGTAGGGACATTAGGACTTAGAAATGACAGGAATATATTCAGGCCACCTTGCTGCCTATTTAATCATATTGCAGCCACTTCAACTACTGACAACAAGACAAGTAGTTTGAGTGTTTCCACTCTTCATCACAACCCTGCGTGGAAACCTATCTATTGCAAAATTTCAGCCTTTCAACCAAAGTCACTCTGTGTCTCTAAGCTTAAAAGTTTTAGTGCCCTATTTCTAGAGGACATAATCACATCTTACACTCACCATTAACAAAGCCTTCATACTTTGTATGAATAGAATTAACTAAGTTAATGTATTCATTATACATTTTAATTCATAAATTTTAGCATGCAAGAAATACAACAATTTTTTCAACATTGGAATGTAATTTCTGTTTAATGGCAAGCTAATACGTTTGATGTCAAGCTATTATAGTGTTAATTTCTCTTTACTACCTCTCTAGCTCTCTCCCTACTCCTAGTCCAAGGAATGTTTTCTCATTTTGGGAAGAGAGCACAGAAAGCCTTGCAGTTACTTTGATGTTATATCCCAGTTATTCTACATTTATTCTATTGTCCAGATTGTAAGTCCTTTCTTTTCCTCCAACAACCAAGAAAATTTCTTTCTTTCTATCACATCATTATTTTTTTTCTGAAGCAATGAGCAACTCACTGACTAAATTGGGAAAAGGCCACAGGTACAAAAAAGTACCAAGAAAAACCATCAGTTAATATTGTCATCAGTTAATATGTTCCACCACATATTCTCACTTATAATTTGCATTTCTCCAACATTATTTCTCACCTAATCAAGAATTAATCATAAAATAACATTTATTAGACACTTGCTATGTGCTAGCCACCGTGCCAGGCACACTGCATAAATTACTCAACTATCCTTCAAGGTTGCTCTTAAGCTCTTTACTTGTATCTACAGGAGGTAATTAGGCTTCTGGAGGGAATACTCTCAGCAAAGCTCAGTTATTTGGCCTTCTCTACTCAGTTAAACTTCATAAAAATTAAAATAAGTAACAGAACTATTCCAGAAAAGAATAAATAAAAGCCTAGTCCCCAGTAACTTTAGTTTTTATGGAAATTTTGCTATCTTTGCACTTGAAGAAGGAAGTGATGAGGAAGAGAGAATAAAAGACCACAAAATATCTTTTCAAGACACTGACACTAAATTATAGACTGTTTCAGAGCATCTGCTATATCTTAATGTATATAACTAAGCCATTAGCCTATTACCAAATGTATAACAGTACATCAAAATGTATCTGTATTTAGAGACCTTGAAATATCCAGGTCTGATCTAATTATGCAGAAATAATGATCGTAAATCACTTATGTTGAGAGGAATGGAATAGCTCCTTTCTACGCGTGCAATTCTTGCTGTATGGATGCTACAATTATTGTATGACTGAGATGGTTCTCTAGGGAACCAAGGTGTTGTTCTCAGAGCATAGAGGTTGGGGGCAATAATGCCTATCACCCTCATCCTGTCAGGGCTCTGGGGAAGAGAAAAGCTGTGTCCTTCAGAATGGGAAGAGCTTAAGTGAGCGGCAGTTAGAATTTGTATTCTTGCCCTTAATGCCAGACAGAGCCAGGTGTGAAGGAAAGTTGCCCCCATATGGTTGAAAGTAAGATGGCACTCCCACCAGCGAGTAGGGAAAGGTTCCTGTGAAATTCTCCCAGGAAAAGGAATGAGCTGGGACCAGGCAGAAGGCAGTTGAGATATTATAACCAGAGATGTGTCAGTGTATATTGAACTGTGTCTACGCCTTTTATATATTTTTTCTTCTTTCTTGAATTACTAAATCTGTTTTGAAAATGCCAGTCAGTTTTACACGTGGTAAGCGTAACCAAGAAAAGAGGTTTCTAGGAAAAGGGGGTAGGAGCACTGATCAGAGTGAGAAAAAGCCAGAGAGAAAGTAAAGTTCAGCAGGAGCTGCTTCTTCCAGGGCTTACAAAGTGTAGCTTCTTCACTTTATTTCAATAAGAGAAGTGCTTTTCTCACAGATGCTAATGCTACTTCCTTTAAAAAGATAGGTTTCGGCTGGGCACAGTGGCTCACTCCTGTAATCCCAGCACTTTGGGAGGCTGAGGTGGGGGGATCCTGAGGTCAGGAATTCAAGACCAGCCTGGTCAATATGGTGAAACCCCATCTCTACTAAAAATACAAAAATTAGCTGGGTGTGGTAGCATGTGCCTATAGTTCCAGCTACTTGGGAGGCTGAGGTAGAAGAATTGCTTGAACCCGAGAGGCAGAGAGTGAGCTGAGATTGTGCCACTGCACTCCAGCCTGAGTGACAGAGCGAGACTCCATCTCAAAAAAAAAAAAAAAAAAAAAAAGGTATCTGCTAACAGAGAGAGGGGAACTTACATTTGTTATTAAGGTGCCATGTATTTAATAAAACACCAAACACTTTAAACTTTGATTCTATTCTGTCTTCACACATACTCCGAAAGGTAGGAACAGCATTTCTATTTTATACAAAACTGAGGCTCATGGAGGTTAAATAATTTAATACTTTATCCAACTTCTTCACATGGTTAAATAAGAAAACATGAAATGACTATTTCTAAACATCATTTGGTGGCAGGGCACAGTGGCTTACACCTGTAATCCCAGCACTTTGGGAGGCCAAGGTGGACGGAGCGCCTGAGGTCAGGAGTTTGTAACCAGCCTGGCCAACAACACTGTGTTGGCCAACACAGACGAGGCCAAATCTCGTCTCCACTAAAAATACAAAAACTAGCTGTAACGGGTGCCTGTAATCTCTGCTACTCGAGAGCCACTGTGCCTGAGCCACTATGCCTGGCCGATATTTTATTCTTCTAATCCTTTTCTCAATGCTAGGAATATATTCTATATGATTTATTTTGTCATTAGTTATTGGTCTGCCTTAGCTTCAGAGAATTGAGATTTTTGAACCAAGAAGTCCTAATAGGCTGAAAACACAGAATCATTTCAATTGTCAATTGCTGCATTAACAACCCAAAACTTAGTGAGTTCAAACAACAATGATTTATTAATCCTCATAATCTCATAATTCTGTGGGTTGACTGGGTGGTTTTTCACAGATCTCATCTGGACTCACTCTCATGCAGTTTCATGCAGCTGGTGGTCAGCAGAGACAGCTGGGATGGCTGGGCCTCTCTGTCCACATGGTCTGTTATTCCTTGCTTCTTCAGGATGTGGTGGTCTCACGGCATTGCTCCAGGAGGATAAAAGAGGCTACAAGGCCTAAAGACTAGCCTTGGAAGTTGAAGTATCATCTGCCATATTTCAGTTGGTCAAAGCAAGTCAAAAGCGTAGCCCAGACTTAAGGAGTGGGAAAAAATAATCTCCACCTCTTGATGGGAGGACTGGGCAAAGTCACATTGCAAAGCAATGTGAACACAAGGAGTTGTGATTCCCTGGGGGCCATTGTTGTAACAATCTGCAATAGTCCACCACGCTTAGGCCTCAATGATTCATGTCTCTTTCATGAATCTCATCCTCCCAAAATTACCCGTCTCATCTTATCATATCATCAAGCTCAGAATCCATGATCTCATGGTCTGTATGAAGTCAAGATGTCGATGAAGTTCCTTAGGTATAGTTCTTTAATTAAGGCACCTGTAAACTAAACAGACAAGTTATTCCCCTATGCCTTCACACACCCAGTGTACACTGGAGAGACAGAAAAACCACATTAGACGCTGCTGTCCCGAAAGGGTGAAGGAGAGACATACGAGTCACTGGTCCATGGCAATTTGGAAATCTAGCCAGGTGCATGTTGAAGGGTTCCTCTACTCCAGGGACAGGCAATGTTTATTAATTAGGACCCAGTTCTACCCTCTGGAAGTGGTTTCCTAATATATTGATCTATTTGGCTCTTGGCAATACCCTCTGGGCTTGGCTCTGCCTTCTGAGTCATCCTTCTTTTACATAAGAAATGGCCCATGTTTGTGGCTGAGTAGCTGTCTCATGCTGCCTCCTATTCCTGGAAAGATGAAGGCCCAGAGGCCTCTTCTCATTTTGAACTGTCTCAATTTCTTTTAACCCACGCTAGTGGCTTTTGTTCAACACAACACTTTTTAAAACCTTGTAAGTCTTCTATGAATCTGATGGGCTTCCCCTCCATGCCCCAAAAACCACATGGACAATTCTTTTGGAGGCAGGAGGCTGTAGTGCTAGCTTCCTCCCTACCACTTCAAAATTCTTCTACCTCAGTGGAAGGGGAGGAGTAAATCAAAGCTGTAGTGTGCATAGGATGGTGTGTTTCATGTTATGTAAATTGATGTGTCCCATAAAATGTTGTGCACAAATCAGATTTTTGTTTTTTAAAAAATGGAGTTTATGTCATTATAGAAACTTGCCACTTAAAATCAACCTATTGTGAATCCTTTGGTAAGGTTTGGAGTGGTGATGGTATAGAAAGAAGAGCTCTGGAGTCAGAACTGCATATGAATACCACTCTGCCCTGTGACCTGGGACAAGTGACTTATTCTCACTTGGTGAGAACACAGATATTCTGTGCTTGCTATTTTGATGGGTTGTTATGGAGATTGAAGATAAAGTATCTAAAGAATCTAGGATATAATAAATTACCGTTAGAGCTATAATTCTAGAGCTGAATGAAACTTTAGTCCCCTTCCAAGGCTAACTCCACATCAGACAGTTTTGATGGTATATGCTATTATATATATTCATTTATTCATGATGATCATGAACTACTGATCTATTATGTGCATTATGAAACATATCCCTAAAATAGAGATAATGAAGGAGATTTTTTAAAACCTCAGGCAAGTAGATCTAATATTTTCTTCCTGCACCCGGTAGACTGTGGTTTTTTACAGGCAGTGCTTGAATTTGTGGGAATTTCAGCATCCTGTAGGGGAAGTGATAAAACAGTGGTGGAGATCTCCAGCAATCACCAATGTTTCTCAAGTGGTACAAGACAAGCTACTCTAAAGTAGGACTCACTATTTGTAACAGAATGTTTTCCCTAGTAGCCAATGGAAACTTCTTTTTCTTTAGGTAAAAAATCTGAAAGCCTGAAATTTATAAAATAAACACCCTTGTAATAAGTTTCAAAACTGTTTTGGCTTGCACATCTTCTGCTGGAAATAATGAACAATTGCTGTTATCTTCATGTTATGTTTTAAGCTACTGAATAGTTAATTCCTTCAGTTATATGCTTATGCTTCCTTCCATTTTCCTAATTCTTTTATCTACACTTACCCTACTTTTGATTACTACTTTTAGCCCTGTAATTTTCATGTTACTCTTTGACCACTGACAGTTTGATTTTCTGGACCAGTGTGTAATATAAACTTTACTCCATTTAATATCTATAATTTTCTCCTCTCACTCAAATACACATGACACTTTGTACTTCTGTGTCTGTACGTTCTGTACATACTAACTCTAATTTTATTCTGTGTACTTTGGGGAATGCAATAATGGGAATCTACCAAATCACATTGCTTTTTCTAGTTTACTTTTTCTAGTTGTGATAATGGAGTTTAAAAACTGCTAGACATTTTATATGACTATAATATCAGTCATGATGTTTGATTTCTAATACACAAATATAATTAGGTTAAGGAATTTTCTTTGAAAGATACTATAATTGAGAGATGTCACATTACTGGCAAAGCATTAATAAGTACTAATAACATGAACTCTCTAATTATGTTTTACTTGCCATAGTCCCTTTTAAACTACTAATGCAAGTAGGTTGGTGCAAAAGTAATTGTCGTTTTGGGCCGTGAATTTTAAATAATTATAGCTAGGCTTAAACACATCTTTGTTAATCAAAATAAGAACCATTACAATCAACACATTTTTGCCAAGGAGAAATAAGTTTGTGTTTTCCTGTAGTGTAAGAATCCATGCTTCCGGATTTGACAAACTCTTGGAAAGCATTTTCTGAATCTTGCTGGTTGTGGAGGCATTTTCCCCGCAAAAAGTTGTCGAGATGTTTGAAGAAGTGGTAATCGGTTGGCGACAGGTCAGTTGAATATGGCGGATGAGGTAAAATTTCAAAGCCCAATTCGTTTGACTTTTGAAGCTTTGGTTGTACAATGTGCGGTCAGGCCTTGTCCTGGAGAAGAATTGGGCCCTTTCTGTTGACCAATGTCGGCTCAGGCGTTGCAGTTTTCTGTGCATCTCTTCGATTTGCTGAGCATACTTCTCAGATGTCATGGTTTCACTGGGATTCAGAAAGCTGTAGTGGATCTGACTGGCAGCAGACCGCCAAACAGTGACCATGACCATTTTTGGATGCAAGTTTGGCTTTGGGAAGTGCTTTGGAGCTTCTTTCTGGTCACAATCTGATTGAGAAATGGTTCATTGTTAAGAAAACACTTTAAAATGATGGTTTTTCCAATTTTTATTCAGCTCATGAGGCACCCACTTATTAAGCTTTTTCACCTTTCCAATTTGCTTCAAATGACGAACAACCATAGAATGGTCGATGTTGAGTTCTTTGGCAACTTCCCATGTAGTTTTAACAGGACCAGCTTTGATGACTGCTCTCAAATGGTCGTTGTCAATTTCCAATCGCCGGCCACTATGCTCCTCATCTTCAAGGCTTTTGTCTCCTTTGCAAAACTTTTTTTTTTTTGAGACAGAGTCTCACTCTGTCGCCCAGGCTGGAGTGCAGTGGGTCGATCTCAGCTCACTGCAAGCTCTGCCTCCTGGGTAGCTCCCAAGTAGCTGTATCTACAGGCGCCTGCTACCATGCCCGGCTAACTTTTTTTGGTATTTTTAGTAGAGATGGGCTTTCACCATGTTAGCGAGGATGGTCTCAATCTCCTGACCTCATGATCCGACCACTTCCGCCTCCCAAAGTGCTGGGATTACAGGTGTGAGCCACCGCGCCCGGCCCTCCTATGCAAAACTTCTTGAACCACCACTGCACTGTGCATTCGTTAGCAGTTCCCGGGCCAAATTGTGTTGTTGATGTGGCAGGTTGTCTTTGCTGCTTTACGACCCATTTTGAACTCAAATAAGAAAATCACTCAAGTTTGCTTTTTGTCTAACATCATTCCATAGTCTAAAATAAACAGCAAGTAATAAGCAAAAAATAGTGAAGTGAGAACGCCCATTAAAATGATGTATAACATAACCACATTTATTTAAGTAATGTATTCCAATATCAAATGGCAAATTCCAACAATGCAAAAACTGCAAGTACTTTTGCACTCACATGTAATATCCTGAAGGCATGTTAAATCCTTTAAAGAAGTAGGTTCCATATAATAATAATAATTATATATACCTAACATTTATTAAAAACTATGTATTAAGTACTGTGCCAAATATATAAATGATCTCATTTAATTATCATAACAATTAATGAAACAGTTACAAAATCAAGACTAGAATATAATCCTGTTTGACTTAAGGCCACAAGATAGACCATGAGGCTCCATTGCCTCTGATGTTGGTCTCAATATAATCACTTGACAAACTTGGGATAAAGTTTTATTTATAATAACATTTAATATAACTTATTCATATCTTGAACCTAAGGAACAATCCTAATGTATAGAATAGTATCAGATATGTATCATCTTTAAAATAATTTGGTATGCCTTAGTAATGCATTGCTCACCAGGCAGTTTTTGAATATTTATTTATTTAAGACAGGGTCTTGCTCTGTCATCTAGGCTGGAGTACAGTGGCACAATTTCCGTTCACTGCAGCCTTGATTTCCCGGGCTCAATGATCCTCCCACCTAAGCCTCCTGAGTGGCTTGGATTTCAGGCTCATGACACCACGGCTGGCTAATTTTTGCATTTTTTGTAGAGACAGGGTCTCACTATGTTGCCCAGGCTGGTCTCAAAACTCCTGGACTCAAAGGAGCTGGCCACCTTGTCATTCCAAAGTATTGGGTTTACAGGTGTGAGCCACTATACCCAGCTTAATTTTTATTTAGAATTTGCCAGTTATTTCTCTAATTTGACAGAGGACTAAATATGAATCAATCTGGGACCAGTTCCTATAAGGTCTAGATTACAAAGTAAACAAAACAGATGTAGAATTGTGAGGCCGCTGCCAAGTACTAAAGTTCATCCGTCAGTGAAAGAATAAAACATCAAATTAATAAATACAATGGGCCGGGCGCAGTGGCTCACGCCTGTAATCCCAGCACTTTGGGAGGCTGAGGCAGGCAGAACACCTGAGGTCAGGAGTTCAAGACCAGCCTGTTCAACATGGCAAAACACTGCATCTACTGACAATAGAAAAATTCGCTGGGGGCAGTGGTGTATGTCTGTAATCCCAGCTCCTTGGGAGGCTGAGGCATGAGAATTGCTTGAACACGGAGGCAGAGATTATAGTGAGCCAATATTGCACCACTACACTTCAGCTTGAGTGACAGACAGAGTGAGACTCTGTGTTAATTAATAAATACTATGTCAGAAATAACATTAGAAAATTTATGACCTGTTCTTAAAAGCTTTTGACTTTTTGGAAATACAAAATTTTGAGTATTTCATATTGGTTTGTGGCCAAATTCTTCAGCCTGTTAAATGTGAACGTATCACACATTTGAATTTTTTTTTTACTTCCCAAAACATATGATCATTTTTACAATGTATCAAATTTGTTTACAGCAATTGAAAATTTGTCAATCCTAGTAATGTAGTAAAGTTGAAACATTATGATGTGTTACCCTGTCATCTCATATTTTCAGACTTGTTTATCTAAGAAAGTGAAGAAATTTCAAGCACTGTGCAAAAATAAAATATGCCAATGATTATGCATGTATTCTACATGATATATATAGTCTTTATAAAAATATGTATTAAAACTGGTTCATTAAAAATTCATTGAAAGCTATTTTCTCAAATTTCAAAGCCTGATATAATTATCAGTCTACATTTCTCAGATGTTTGTATCATTCAATTAATTTTTAGTATCTCTCTGACATACGGATGAGTCTATAAAAATATAAAATGTTATATTTTCTCTTCTATGTTTTAATAGCTTCTATTAATAGATGACACTTATTTATATAGATACATTTAATTAAATACATTTCTAGCTCAGAAAGTTTTCCACTATTGTAATTAGCTCTATTATTTATGGAACTCTTTCATGTTATTAACTCAATTTCAGAATGCTTGATTAAAGTATATAGATTGTCTCTGGTGTCAAGTTCTAGCTTTACAGATTATCAGTGAAGGAATTATTTTTAACACATTAGGAACTCTAAATTGTAAATTATTGTCAACAATTACTCTTAGAGTTCTAAAAGTTTTCTAGAAGTTTTTTTAACAAGAAGTTGTATTTAGTGAAGAAAATGTTTTTAAATTTTATAAAAATATTTTGTATATTGCAGCTATCAGAGCAGAAAAACATAATAAAAGACAAAAGGAAAGAAATGTCACCACACAGGTAAATATTTGCTAAATCTTTACATTTTTTAATAGAAAATTTAGGCTATAGGCACTATTTTTATTCAGGATACTCAGAATTACTTAAAGAGGCAATTACTAACTATTGTCTACGTTTTTGTTTTTGTTTTTTAATTCTCAGTCAATATTATTCTTTCATTCATTCAACAAATATTTGCTTACTCAACTGTGAGAGGAAAAGACTGTCATCAGGCCTGAGTCTTCTAAGTTGTGGACTGTCTGATGTCCTAAATATTAGGTTGGTGCAAAAGTAATCGTAAAATTCACAGTAATGTGAATTACTGTGAAATTGTACCATTCACAGTAATGGTAAAAACTGCAATTACTTTTGCAAAATATTAAGACACAAAGAGCAGAGACCAGCCTGGCTTATAAAGTCACAGATACTTATTAAACATTATCAATCTTATGATGTCTTTGCACAGTTTGGAAGTAGGGGATTCAAATTTTCAGTTTATTCTCAACCCAGCAATGATTTGCTCCTATAAATATGTCATTTCAAGTAAAGAAGTGACTTTCCATCTCACACTGAGTGAAACCAAAGCATTATAATAGCTTGCTTATTGGGCTCTATGGTCTTGCCCTAGTGTGTTTTTTTTCTCTGATATCAGCTCCTACTACTGTCTCCTTGACGTCTTTCCAGACACACTGGACTCCATGCTGTTCCTCAGAAACCCCAAGAATGTGCCCCCCTTTCCTGTTCTCTCTGCTTGGAATGCCTTTGCACCCAGATGTCCATACGACTCCCTTCCTTCACCTTCATCTTTTCACAAGGTCCTTCCCTGGACCTTCACTAAATTTACAATCACTCTCTCTAAAATTGCAAATCCTGTCAAACACCTTCTTCTATACCCCTTCCCTGCTGTATTTTTCTTCTCAAAATTATCACCATGTAATGTACAGTATTTTATTATATTTGTTGTCACTCTCCCTCCACTAGAGTACAAACTCCATGAGGGCAAGAGTTTTGTGTGTGGTGTTCATTGCTGTTATCCCCAGGCACTACAATAGTGCCTGGCACATAGTAGACACTCAATAAATGTTTATTGAATTGATGAGTAAATCTTAAATCCAAATGGAGGAAGTAAACTATGAGAAATATTAATACAAATTAAAAACCCCTCTGTACATTGCAACCTTTTCTAAACCCCTCTGAATATAGCTCCTCTCTTATCACTATAACTACCACATCCCATAATTAGCAGTGGGATTATTGTTAGCAGAAATAGATGGGAGCTTCACCTAAATCTCAGTTTGTCTTCAGGCAAGTGGAGAATGAAGGAACATCCGTTTCATCAGGTGCTGAATAACACCTGAAATGCCCTTTGGAATCCTCTTACCGCTTGAGAACAAGGATGCTGCTCAGACCCATAAGCATCCACCCAATGCCCAGCATTAGAAGATGAGGCCTCCAGAGTAAAGATGGGAATGGGCCCCTTCCAACCTTGTAAAGCCTGGGACAAAAGAAAACTAAGAACTATTCTAAGATATTTCAGAATATTAGAAAGTAAAACAAAACAAAACACAATACAAAGCAAAACACTACCTTTGTGTCAAAGATTAGGGGTAAATGTTCCAGGATAGCCTGTTTGTAGATTGTATATCTCACTCAATTCCATTGGCCCAAGCACAGATGGTAGAAGTGGAAAGACCAAAGACTGCAAACACCTCTACTGCAAAGTGCCCATATATGCATGTTATCCTATAACAAAAATAGAGTATCCTCAGCTCACTGAACTTGCCATAGTGTTTCATGACTCCTTGCCAATGAGCAGGATACTATTTGGCTGAAAGCACACTCTCTCCATCTCTACCCCCAATGTAGGCTTGGCAAATTCTGGTTATCTTCCATAATAATTACCATTTATATTATAATTTTAAAAATGCACTCACCTAGGTGGAGCTGCTCTTTCCATAGTTTTTCTCTCTTTCTGGCTTTACAACTCTACAACTTGCACAAAAAAAAAAAAAAAAAAAAAAAAAAGAAGAAAGATCATCTACTCCTCCATTCCCCAACAAAAACTTTTTGAAAACACAAATACACACATGAAAAAAATGTTTAAAGATAATTTGTCTCATGCTAAGGATCTATTTTCAGGAGTTCTGTGTGCTATTTCCTTCTACATTAAAGAATGATCCTGAATACAGACGTAATAAACCCCCAGGTATTTAATGTACTATTGGGAGGTAACTTAGGTCGCCTAAGGGAGCAACTTAAGTGTATGGCTGAGGGACCATTATTGTTGTAGGACTTTCTCCTTAGTTCAGCTAAAAACAGGGTCCTAGTCACACGACCATGAAAAATTTGGCTCACAGACACTTTGAAGGGTGAGAAGGGCAAGGTTTATTGGGTGAAAAGGAAAAAAGCGGGGGAAACAGGGACTTTCAGCAAAGCAAAGACAATGTACTTCCTGCCAGTGGGCTCACAAATTAAATCCAGGTTACCAACCCCGGAATAAGAGAGTCCAGACTCCTCCTCCCTGCAAATGGCAGGAACTTCCCGAGGCTTCACCCCATTCACCCAGGATGCAGCCCAGTTGGAGTTTCTCCAGGGACCCTTTTACACTTGGCTGTCTGATTACCCCCTCTGCAGAAGTACGTCTAACTGCTGTTAAAATAAGGGTAAGAATGAAGACCGATCTTAACTGTTTCCTGCTGACAGGGGGCGCTGTTCTGGGGAAACGGCAGTTGGAGCTCCCCAGAGGTCTAGCTAAAGGTCCCCCGCAGAAAGGGCCATCCTCCAAGGCTCCAGTTGCATGACCATTTGGAGTCTGATGGCCTGAAGGTGAGAAGAGACAAACCAGGTTATTAGAAAACACGTATCAAAAAGAGAAAAAAGGTAAGGACACATCAAAATTCCCAAGGCCTTTTACCAGTTTGCACAGGGAGAGGGAGGCCAAAAGCCTGACTGGTAAAAAAAAAAAAAACTTTTACCCTTTTGCCAGCATATCAAGCTTCTGGGTTCCCTTCCCCTGAGCCCAGTCTTAGGCCAACCAGTCTAAGGTTTGGGAAATTAACTTTTCCCACTTTGGAGGATGCATCTGACAAGAGTGTCCTGAGTACAGAGACACAGTTACCTATCAGTGAAAACAGGACAGAGGAGGAAAAAAGGAAAAAAGAAGGCTTTCACTGCAAGCCTCCCAGGTTTAAGTGATTCTCCTGCCTCAGCCTCCCAAGTAGTTGGGACTACAGGCACACGCCACCACACCCAGCTAATTTTTGTATTTTTAGTAGAGATGGGGTTTCACTATGTTGGGCAGGAAGGTCTTGATCTCTTGACCTCGTGATCTGCCCACTTCGGCCCACCTCACAGGTGTGAGGCACCGCACCCAGCCAATAAGGCTTTTTTTAAAAAGGAGTCCCAGGGGTTCAGGATGCATTCAAAAGGGATATAGACTGAAGATGAAGGGCTACCCATCTAGAAAGAGGGGAGCAGACATACCTGGTTCCCTTCTCTTCCTAGCACATACCTGGGGGCATGTGAGGGAGAGAAGGAAGAGCGTCCTCTTTCCCTCTTCTGTCCTTGCATCATCAAGTCCCAGTGACCCTGGCAGGTGCCATCCATAGGTGCCAAAGTGGCTTGCACCCATGCAGCAGGGAGGGCCTAGATAATAGGAATTAGCTGCTCTCACCTATGTCTCTATTCCGTCTACCATCAGTAGCCTTGGAGTTCCCTAGACCTCATTTATGCCGTGGATATTAGCATGATCCTTATCCATGAAATGGGAGGCTTGGCTTTATTGGCAGGAATTAGCGCTGCTTACCTGCACTGTCTTTTAACCTCTGTTGTTGCCTGCCTCTGGATTCCTTAGATCCAGTTTTCTTTCCTAGGGCTTTGACCTGAAGCTTGGAATTGAGTTTGGGATAAAAATGTGTCTTGGGAGGAGTACATGGACTCCTTATCAGAAGCCAAACGCTAAGGTGAAGGTGTGGAATTGAATCCTCTTCCAACAAGGGAGAGAAAAGGATGTCTTGTGACATGCCCAGATAACCGGTGGCTACAGTTATGCTTGCTAAGATTTGGGTGCATGGTGCTTAGCTTTGGTTAGCTCCCTTGGTTCTTCCTTTCCCAAAAAGGAAACCTCTGTGTAATGAGCATCCTGTTTATTTCCATCACCTGGCAGGATTTAAAGGATAATTACTCAGAACTAGAATACTGATCCAGATTTTTACATTACCCATCCCTTTTGTTCTTTCTGAGCTGCAGGTGGAGATTGGTTGGTTGGTTGATTGATTGGTTGGTTCACAGGAACAAGCAGAGTTAGTCTAAAAATATAAACAAAAACTTAAAAACAACTAATGGGTCTAGAATTTAATCACAAATCTATGATGAGTTTTGAAACATAATTTCTCTCTCTCCAGTCCTCATTTTTGTTAAAAAAAAAAAAAAAAATCATGATAGGACTGAGTTGTTTGCAAAATATATTTTAGTCTTATCCTTCGCCTGATTATTTGCATAAAGTACAGCAAGAATAACTATTTCTACATAGGCTAGATTTTAGTCCTATCCTTGGCCTGATTATTTGCATAAAGTACAGCAAGAATAACTATTTCTACATAGGCCTTTTAGGCTGGATTTGATGGAACTCTGTTCCACAAGGAATCTCAGATAAAACCTTTTAAATCTGAGCCCAATCATCCTGAGCCCAACCATCCTCAAATACCTGTGAGTTGTGTGATCCTCTCCTCTTAAGGTCCCAAGATAAACGTGGGGCTCCTGGGCCTGTTAGGAAGTGACATTCTTTACTGACCACAGGTCAGGAACCCTATACAGGGACTGCATAAACGAGGGTATGAGGTCAGTTTTTTTCTCCAGGGGGCTTTCATCAGCTGTGCAAATTGAGCTTGCCTCCTTAAAGGGAAGCATATCCTTTCAGTCAAAGCCTTGGTGAAACAACCAGTTTCTCCAATTGCGTCCTGTCGCAAAAGAAAAATGGAGTCTTTTTTTTTCTTAAGATGGAGTCTCACTCTACTGCCCAGGCTGGAGTGCAGTGGCTGTGATCTTGGCTCACTGCAAGCTCCGCCTCCCGGGTTCACGCCATTCTCCTGCCTTAGTCTCCCTCCTGAGTAGCTGGGACTACAGGCGCCCGCCACCACACCCGGCTAATTTTTTGTATTTTTAGTAGAGATGGGGTTTCACCGTGTTAGCCAGGATGGTCTCCATCTCCTGACCTTGTGATCCACCCACCTCAGCCTCCCAAAGTGCTGGGATTACAGGCGTGAGCCACTGCGCCTGGCCGAAAAATGGATTCTTATTGCTCTGATGCAAATAACTATATTGCCATAAGTTAAAAATACTCACAGATAATTTCTGAATTCTAGAGGAACTACGCAGAGAAACCAAACATGCTCCAAATTTTGTTCACAGGAGTATACCTTACTCAATTATTAAAGGCCATAAATAGTGCAAAATAAATTTTCTTGACTCTGAAAAACAAAAGGATTAGCAATATTCCAAGAAAAAGTCAAAAAAATTGCTTCAGCTTTCTGAGTTTAGCCCATTAATTCTTGATTCACATGATATTCATGAACATTCAGCTCTTCATGAGTCCTGTACATTTTTCTTTATTCCAATGTTGAAATATCCAGTTATTAGAAGCCTGTATTTGAGACTACCTGTCAAAATTATATAGCTCATTATAAATCATCTTTTGAAAGGATTAAAACCAGACAATTGTCTGTGAATAACAAAATGTCTAGGGTAGTTACAGTTAGAAACACAATTGACAAAGAAATTTGATTATCTCCATAGTTTACAGTAACTTAGCATAACAACGTTAATTATCATTGATAGCATATACTCAGACATTAAAATCTTAGCAATCCCATAAAATTTTGGAACATATATTAGCATTATTCATGAAAATATATTCTAAAGAATATTGAACATCATTTTGGCAATCGCATGTAACTAACCAAGTCAAATCATCCTGTTTACCTCTCTTTTCTGGGTATTCCAGGGGCCCTCTGAAGTATCCAAAAGCTAGGTGTCAGGAAAGACAATTTCGAACCTGACATTTGATTTTGGGAAGCCTATTCAATATGTTAGCAGTTTAAAACACTTGATGTTATGAAATAGAATTCCAGATTGACATAAGTCATTTATTTTGCTGAAATGATGAGTCAGAAATTTAAAGAAGCAAAAAACTTGTATAACCCTTTACAAATTTTGCCAAAGAGCAAATCTGTGCCCCAAGAATACCCTGTTGTGCTTTCATTCCAATGCACAACCCAGAGAAAAACCATACAATATCCCCCTTGAATCTAATCAATATATTCACACCCAGAACTTCTTCTGCAAGATTAATTTCCACAATCCTTCCACCACTTGTTTGAACCTTCAGCTTTATCCTATCTAATTTAAAACAATTCTTTAACCCTAGGCAAGAATTTACATTTTCATGCCTTTTTATAACCTTTTATTCAAAACACATTTTAGGCTGGGTACGGGGGCTCACACCTGTAATCCCAGAACTTTGGGAGGCAGAGGTGGGCAGATCACTTGAGGTCAGGAGTTCAAGACCAGCCTGGCCAATGTGGCAAAACCCCATCTCTACCAAAAATACAAAAATTAGCAAGGTGTGATGGCATGCACCTGTAATCCCAGCTACTCATGAGGCTGAGGCATAAGAATCACTTGAACCTGGGAGGCAGAGATTGCAGTGAGCTGAGATTGTGCCACTGCACTCCAGCCTGGGTGACATGGTGAAACTATGTCTTTGGGAAAAAAAAAAAAAAACAGGCCAGGCGCAGTGGCTCACACCTGTAATCCCAGCATTTGGGAGGCTGAGGTGGACGGATCACAAGGTCAGGAGATCGAGACGATCCTGGCTAACACAGTGAAACCCTGTCTCTTCTAAAAATACAAAAAATTAGCCAGGCGCGGTGGCGGGCACCTATAGTCCCAGCTATTCAGGAGGCTGAGGCAGGAGAATGGCATGAACTGGAGGCAGAGCTTGCAGTGAGCCAAGATCATACCACTGCCTTGCTCTGAGCAACAGAGCAAGATTCTGTCTAAAAAAACCAAAAAAACAAAAAAACACAAATATTTTATTGTTCTTACACACTTTACATGTAAATCTATTTTCAGTAGTTTCAATTACATGTCATAATGGTAACTTTTAGCAATTTTTAACTTTAACATAAACCCTGGTAAGTTGTTTTAATTGTGTGCTAGGTGCAGCCAAGGTTTGACTCCTTCTAGCATTAATTAAGGGCATGGTTAGTTCCGTATGTCCCCGAGCCTTACCAATTGTGGAGCAGGCAAGTCAAATAGTTCTCAAAACCCAAAAGGCAGTTTGTAACCTTAAAACATTTAACAAGCCTTGCATGTAACCTGCATCATTTAGTTCACCTATTTATATTTTGATGACATTTGCTTTTTACCAATAATCTTTAAGGCTGTTTTTATTTCTCAAAGATTAAAGTCACATGAACTGAAAGTTACCACTGCTTTTATCTTCTCTTTGAAAAATATTTGATCCAAGTGCTTGTCTTCCTTTAGGCCAAAGTAACTAGAAGTCTTTTTACAGACATCACATACATAACACATATATAGCTACAAAGACAGGCAGAAGAAAACCCAGCCACGAGGTGGAGCCCTGTAAGACACAGGGCTAGGAAAACATGCAGATATCAAACCAGAAAGAACTCATTCCCTAAGGCAGGATTGCTAAACAAAGCTTTGCCGTGGGGTTACAGGCCATACCCCCAGGATATAAAATAAGATGGAGGCCTGCTGCAAAGTTTGCTGTGGAAAGCTGTGCAAAGTACACCAGATGGGCTACAGCTTAAAACTAACCTCACAAATCCTCTCTCACAATTAAAACTCTACAGAAAGTATAAACAGTGATAGTTGGGGTGCCTGGCCTAGTAAAATGTTTTCCAAAAAGAAAAAAAAAAAAAAACATTAATTAAGAGTTAACTGCTGAAGGGGTAGAGAAGGAAAAAGGATGCCAGAGAGGAAGAGCCTCTTATTCTTATGCAAATAGTTCCTCCACCAGAGAGAAACATTGCAGGGGGACAAAGCTGAACTCCCTGGTTGGGGGAGTGGAGACTCCATGGGTGCATGGTAGGGAATGCCAGCCAGCTGCATGGGCGCCTTGAGGCCCCCAGCAGCTACTGTTGGCTCATTACTGCCCTGTGTGGTCACTGGACACCATGCATACATGCAGCAGACACATCCATGCACCACACATGTCCATGCACCTCAGCTAGTAGGAAAGGATGAGCAGGGAGCTGCCTTGCCTAACCATCCCGCACTTGCACCTGTGGCCATTGGGATGGGTGTGGCCCATATCCAGTATTGTAAAAGAAAAGATAAGTGCTATTACTGTCCTGAAAGTAAGAAGAGGAATGCCGTAGGACCAGAAGGCTCAGAAGCAACAGTGAGAGGTTTTGAGTCGCCATTTCACTCACCCTTCCTTGAGTCCCATGTTGGGCACCAAAGCTGTTATAGGACTTTCTGCTTAGTTCAACTAAAAACAGGGTCCTTGTAATAACCATGAAAAATTAGGCTCACAGACACTTTGAAGGGTGAGAAGGGCAGGGTTTATTGGGTGAAAAGAGAAAAAAAGGGGGAAACAGGGACTCTCAGCCAAGTGAGAGAGTGTGCTTCCTGCCCATGGGCTCACAGATTGAATCCCAGGTCACTAATCCCAGAACAGGAGAGGCCAGGCTCCTCCCACAGTAAACCAGCATGAACTTCCAGAGGCTCCACCCCGTTCTCCCAGTGCGCACGTTGGTTGGAGTTTCTCCAGGGACTCCTTTATGGGTTTGTCTCATTATGACAGCCATGACCACCATGAGCAACAGTGAAAACTCTGAAAAGAAGGAAAAAGTCACCTGGCTCACAGCGCTTAGCAGTTTCACCAGAGTGTTCAGTTCCATCTCTTCTTCAGTTAAACAGACACAATCTTTTTGTTTTTAGATTAACATCTTGGTCCAATAGATAATTAATTTGACTAACAAATAGGATATTTCAGTTCTGGTAAGTTTTAATTCTTTGATACTATCTGAGCAGCCTGAGGGGCTGTTTCCTGAGAAAGGAACCTGGTAGTAAAGATAGCCTCAAGATTTCACTTACATTGTCTTGTTGGGCATTTAGTATAAAATTTAGAAATCTTAATTTAGGTCATTATATTCAGAATTTATATTCAGTACCATATCCTTACAGTTATATAACAAACTCTATAAAATCCCTTCATATATACCATTTATTCCTCCTAACATCTTTGTGAAGGATGTTAATTGGTTATTTAAATGGTTAATTATCCCCCATTTTGCATATTAGAATAAACAAGCCCATTCCGATTTAAGAGATCTTAGTATTACAAATTATCACTATATTCACTCATGCAGCACAATGCCTACAATGTACCCCACACAGTTACTGGAATTTGGAATTTCTAAAAGGTTCTAAATGTGTTTTTTTGCTTTGTGAAACCTGTTTGATATTACTTAAACTTGGTTGTAAGCTTCTGACAGGCAAAACAGTATGTTTTCACCTTTTTTAGTGTGATGCTTTGCATGTGGTAGATACAATAAAGGTTTACAGGTGTAATTCAATATACCTACTACCATATATTCAAGACTTGGCTATAAAATGTGTGGATTCTCCATCCCTGGGATGCTTATTTTCTTTCTTTCTTTTTTTTTTTTTTTTTTTTTTTTTGAGACAGAGTCTCGCTCTGTCATCCAGGCTGGAGTGCAGTGGCGTGATCTTGGCTCACTGCAACCTCCACCTCCCGAATTCAAGAGATTCTCCTGCCTCAGCCTCCCCAGGCTGGGACTGTCGGCGCATGACACCACATCTGGCTAATTTTTTGTATTTTTAATGACAGGGTTTCACTGTGTTTCCATCTCCTGACCTCGTGATCCATCCACGTTGGCCTCCCAAAGTGTTGGAATTACAGGCGTGAGCAAATACACCAAATTTTCTTTCTAATCAGTATTTTCTTTCTAATCACCTAACTTCAGGGTCATACTTCTCCAAATGTTACCTTTCCCTTCATCTTAACTGAAACCTCGTTGTCTCTTGACGACTTCTTCCCCTGTAACTCTTTCAAGCATTTTCTCCCACAACCCACTTATATTGGTTCAGGATAGGGTAGCAGGTATCCTTCTCCCTCCCTATTGCCACATTCTTATTGGGAAAGTAGTAAGAGATGAAGACAGAAGCGTAGCTTGTGGTCTTTCTCTCCCAGGAGCAGAGAGCTCCTGTCTGCATTGGAGATTTCAGTATTCATGAATCGTAGCAGCTCAGTTTCATTACTTACATCTTCTTGCTTCCAATAGTCCCATCCTCCTCAACACTGCCATGGTCATAATCTTAACTGTGCCTGTTCCAAATGAAAATTTCAGGTATCCAAGTCTCTGATGGCCACTGATATCTTTCCAGGTTGTTCCATAAATGCTTCAATCCCACCAGGACCTCAAATCGATTTGCCCTTTTTACTGCTCATTGTTCCCCTCACATGCTCATTTCCCTTATTACTTGGCTGAGAGTTGATGCCACATCACCACAGGACCACAGGACCTTTTCCAAAGCCTGTGGGAACAAAGCTATTTCAGAAATTAGGCTTTAAAAAATTGTGGTCAAATACACATAACATAAAATTTACCATTTTAACAGTTTTTAAATGTACAGCTCAGTAGTGTTAATTATATTCACACTGTTGTGCCACTAATCTCCAGGACGCTTCATCTTGCAAAACTGAAACTCTATATCCATTAAAAAGAAAACAAAATGAAAAAACTCTCCATTCCCCTCTCACCCCAGACCCTGGCAATCAACATTCTACTTTCTGTCTCCCTGAATTTGACTACTTTAGGTACCTCATCTAAGTGTTCATACAGTATTTGTCTTTTAGTAGTTGACTTATTTCACTTGGCATAATCTCCTCAAAATCTATGCATGTGTCAGAATTTACTTCCTTTTTAAAGCTGAAATATGTAAAAATACTTTGTTCGTTCATTCATTCATTAATGAATGCTGATTGCTTACACATTTTGGCTATTGCAAATAATGCTGCTATTAACATGGGCATACAAATACCTCTTCAATACCCTGCTTTCAATTCTTTTGGGCACATACTCAAAAGTGGAAATATTAGATTACACAGTAATTCCATTTTAATCTGTTGTCTGATCATCATTTGTTTTCCACAGTGGCTGCACCATTTTACATTCCCACCAGTAGTCCACAAGTGTTCTAATGTCTCCAGCACTTGTTTTTTTGTTGTTGTTGTTTTTTGTTGTTGTTGTTGTTGTTTTTGAGATGGAGTCTAGCTCTGTCACCCAGGTTGGAGTGCAGTGAGTGGCATGGTCTTGACTCACTGCAAGCTCCGCCTCCCAGGTTCATGCCATTCTCCTGCCTCAGCCTCCCAGTAGCTGGGACTACAGGCACCCGCCACCATGCCTGGCTAATTTTTTGTATTTTTAGTAGAGACGGGGTTTCACAGTGTTAGCCAGGATGGTCTTGTGATCCGCCCACCTCAGCCTCCCAAAGTGCTGGGATTACAGGCATGAGCCACCACGCCTGGGCCTGTTGTTTTGTTTTTATTGTAGCCATTCGAATAGGGTATAAGGTGGTAGATCATTGAGGTTTTCATTTCCGTTTTCCTAATGATTGGTGATGCAGATCATATTTCCATGGGCTTGATGTCCATTTGCATATCTTCTTTGCAAAAATGTCTATTCAACTCATTTGCTTATTTTTTAATTGAGTTTTTTATTTGGTGAGTTGTAGAAGTTTTTAAATATATTCTGGATATTGACTTCTTATCTAATTTGCAAATATTTTCTACCATTCTGTAGGTTGTCTTTTCACTCTGTGGATAGTATCATTTCATACACAGGGGTTTTAAATTTTGATGTAGTCTAATTTATCAATTTTTATTTTTGTTGCCTGGGCTTTTGGTATTATACTAAAACTGACCCAATAGTTCCATAGATAGTTTTTTGGATAAACATAGAAATTGACCCTTCTGGTCTTAAAGCTTGAAACTTATATTTGTTTTATCTGAGTTCTGTTCTCAGGAAACCACCTTTAGGCCTCTCAGAAAAGTGTCAAAGAACTGAAACTCATCAGATCACCACATCCAGGCAATGAGATGCTGGCCCCCTCATTCACCAAGATTGCTTGCCCCTCCCTAGTTCCTGTTTTCTTATACATTGTTTCATTTCTTCTCTGCTATATAAACCCTTGGTTTCAGTTGGTCAGGAAGACGGATTTGAAACTGATCTCCCATCTCCTCATTAAAGCCTTCTTCTTTGGCAATACCAATTGTCTCAATCGTTGGTTTTCAGTGCATTGGCTTTCTGTGTGGCATGCAGTAGGGCCTAGACTGAAACCCTGGTGTTTCAGTAACAATAGCCAAGAAATCATTACCAAATCCAATGACATGAAAATTTTCTCCTATGTTTTCTTCTAAGTATTTTATAGTTTTGTGTCTTGTATTTAGGTCTTTGATACACTTTGACTTAACTTTTGTACATGGAATAAGGTAAGGTCCAATTTCATCCTTTTGCATGTGGCTATCCAGTTTTCCCAGCACATTTTCTTGAAAAGACTGTCTTTCTCCACTAAATGGTCTTGGCACTCTTTAATATCATTTGACCACATATGAGAAGCTTTATTTCTGGGCTATCTATTCTGTTGCATTGGTCTATATGTCTATCTTTGTGCCAAACTCTTCTGACTATTGTAACTTTGTAATAGGTTTTGATATTGGGAAGTTTGAGACCTCTAACTTTATTCTTCTTTTTCAAGATTGTTTTGGATATTCAGAGTCCCTTGAGATTTCATTTGAATTTTTTAAAAAAACTCTATTTCTGAAAAAAAAATGTCATTGGGATTTTTATAGGGATTGCATTAAATCTGTAGATCGCATTGGATAGTATTGACATCTTAGCAATATTAACACTTCCAATCCATGAACACAAGGTATCTTTCTGTCACAGGATCCTTGGGGTGTCATTTTTCCAGCTGGAAGCCTCTGTGGCTGGTGGCACCTTTGCCCACGTTTTGCTCAGGCCTGCTGAGCTCATTCCAGCCACTTGGCCTGGCAGGCTGCACTTGGCTCATGCTACCAGCCTGGACCCCACAACTGCCAAGGGCGAGCCAAGCATGGAGTGGCAAGGGGTGCATGAGTGAGCACAGGGTCCAGCCACTGTGCACAGCCAGGCACACTGGCTGCTGTGGTAGAGTGGACAGCTACAGGCACTGACACAGGCAACAGCTTCATGCAAACCTGTGGCTGGACCAGATGCACTGCAAGTGGCTTTTGCCATGGGCACCTGTGTATGGATGAAGGGAATACAGTGGTGCCCAGAAGCTTGGAGATGCCAGAAACCACAGTGCCCCAAAGAGGGTGTCACAGACCTGGCTCGGGGAGCCCCTAAGTCTGGGCTCCTAGAAGGGCTGCAGCTCTTCTCTTCTTCTCATTGCCTGCAGTGTGGGGGGCATGTTTTAGCCCTTTTTGTGTTACAGCTCTTTCAGTCCCACCATTCACCGGGTCCCAAGTTCTTGTTCTGCATCCAGGAAGAATGAGGTATGCAGACAACTGGAGGGTAAGCAAGGCGAAGAGGTGCTTCATTGAGTGATAGTACAGCTTTCAGGAGACCCAAAGTGGGTAGCTCTTTTCCGCAGGCAGGTGGTCCTGATGAATGCAGCTCTCAGTGGAGAGGAGATCCAGAGTGGGTAGCTCCTATCTGCAGGCAGGTCATCCCATCATCTCTATAGCCCTCAGTGGAGAGGAGATCCAGAGTGGGTAGCTCCTATCTGCAAGCAAGTCGTCTTGATGTCTGCCTGAGTCTAGCTGAGTCCTGGGGTTTTTATGGGCTCACAAGAGAGGAAGTGCATGCCGATTTGTTCATGGGTAGCCATAGGTGGGCCTACAAAAAGCACCATAAGTTCTCACTCCCAGCTGCAGATTCCACTCGGAAGGGATCCTGGCCCCCAGGCTTCAGGTCCTTCTTGGCTTGAAGATGGGGTTTCACTGGGGACCTGCCCTTTCCACCCAGGAACCTGTCTGCCTCCTGCTGCCATCTACATGTCATCCATGGTCCCCAGGCTGTTCATGTGGAATGGCACCTATAGACCTGCATTGAGCCATCCTCAGCACCTCCTCGGCCTCCCTTCCATGCTTGTCAGTGCCCAAAGTCCAGAGAGGGCTGAGGCAGCAGGGGGCTGGCATGTCAGCACCACCCAAAGTGCACACACACCAGCTGGGTTGCAACAGTGCCCAGGCTCCGCCTCAATTTTGCTCCAAAATCACAGCAGGTACCAGGTGCTGGGAGAGGCCAGGCAGTCGGAGCAGGCACTTCTGAGCCTGTGGGGATGGGAGGGTTTCTCGCCCTGAGGGTACAGGGATGCCTGGGCCTGCAGCCGCAGCTGGGCAGCTACAGCTGTGCCCAGGAAGGTGGGGCTCCCACTTGGCCAACTCGGAATGGGGCGTGGCTCCCTCCTATTCCCAGCTTCCACTGGCTCTGCAGAGCACACAGCCCTGAGCGTGCCTCCCCTGCTGCAGCTGGCATTTCTGCAGTGGCTGCTCCAGGCGGGCCACCACCACCACCATCATTTCCATTTGTCAGTGTCTTTAATTTCTTTCAGCAAGTTTTATCGTTTTTTTAATACAAGCCTTTTGTCTTCTTGGCGAAGTTTCTTTATAAGTACTTTATTCTTTTTTAGCTATTTTAAATGGAATTGTTTTCTCAATTTCCTTATTGACTTCTTCATTTGTAGTATATAGAAACACAACTATTTTGTATTGATTTTGTATTCTGCAACTTTTGTTTAAACTTTGTTTATATGTAGCAGTTTTTTTTTTGTAGAATCTCTAGGGATTTCTACATATGAGATTATGTAGAACATAATTCTGTGAACAGATAATTTTACTACTTCTTTTCCAATTTGGATAACTTTTATTTTTTTCTAACTTTTCCCTAGATAAATTTATTTCCTAATTGCTCTGGCTAGGACTTTCAGTACTATGTTGAATGAAAGTAGTAACACTGGGTATCCTTGCTTTGTTCCTGATCTCAAAGGAAAAGCTGTCAGTCTTTAACCATTGAATATGATATTAACTTTAACCATTGAGTATGATTAACCATTGAGTATGTAACACTTCATATAGGGTCTTTATTTATTATATTAAGGTAATTTCCTTCTATTCTTTGTTGTTGAATGCTTTTTATCACAAAAGCATGTCAAATTTTGTCAAATTCTTTTCCTACATCAATTGAGATAATAATGTGCTTTTTTTCTCTTTCATTTTGTTAATGTGACATATTACATAATTTCCATGTGTTGAACCATCCTTGCATATCAGGAAAAAATCCCACTTGGTCATGGTATATAATTTTTTAATATGCATTTAATTTATATGGTATATAAATTTTTAATATACAGTTTGCTAATATTTTGAAGATTTTTGCATCAATATTTATCAGAGATATTGGTCTATAGTTTTCTTTCCTGGTAGTGTCCTTGTCTAGCTTTGGTATTGGGGTAATGCTGGCCTCATAGAATAAGTTTGAAAGTGTTCCCTCCTCCGCAATTTTTTGGAAGAGTGTGAGGCAGAATTCAAAGTATTAAAAAACTTTTAGAAATGTAAACATATATCTATAAGTATATATTAAAATGTAAATAGTGTAATAATGTAAAATAATGTCAAATGTAAAAGAAAGAGAGAAAGGGAAGGAGAAACATACATACACACACCCCTAACATATTATAGAATATCCCAAGTAGAGATTGAGGAAATACATTGTTTTCATTAATATTTATGCAGAAAAACATAAAAATATCACACTAAATGGAATAAAGAACAGACTTAACCTAACATAAGGTCAGGTCAAGTTTTCACACCAACTGATGGAGAGCACCAAACTAATGAGAAAGCTTTCAGTGTTCAGTTTTTTGGATTTGGGAATTGCAGATAACATTGTGGGGCGCTGTGAAATGACTTCCTCATATAGATCTTCCGTTTAGTTACTCCCCTTGCACTCCATTTCATTTATTGGCAAAACCTAAACCCTGATGAAATGTAGTTCTCCATCTACTCAATTCCTACTTCTGGGTGGCTGAACATGGCTGGGAATAAAGAGAATCAGGCAACCAGTCTCATTTTAATTTCATGACCACAGACCAAGGAGGCCTTCAGTGTTTCCCAGCAAACATGAACATCTCCCTAGTCAAATTTATTATTCCACATCTCTAAGATTACTATTTCATGACTTCTCCCTTGCCAAAATTCCAACACATCTCAGCTGATGACCTTCCTGGGTTTTGTTTGTTCTCCAGTTTCAGAAAGCCACCCACATAATGCATTTAGCAAAATGCTCTGTATTTTTCACACTGAAAAAAAAGAAACAGTTTGAAGAGCAATTCTATAACCACCCATCAACAACTCTATCAACCTACCAGCAGCTATAACCTGCACTGCCTCAACCCCAGACACAAACGACTTCAGGCACGTCTACTGGGATGCGTAAAATGGATCTGAGACTTGACATGTTGACTACTGAACTCTTGATTTTTCTCAACTCCAAACCTGTTCCTTTACTGATGTCTCCTTTGCCAGTAAATGTCTCCTTCATGCATGAGATGCTTAGAATAAAAATCTTAAGCTCACCCTCTGCTTCTTTCTCTCATACACAATATCCCAGTTATCTTGGTCTTTAAAATATCCAGAATCCAATCCCTTTTAGCTACTCCACCAGCTCACCCATCTGGACTCTGTGGTAGCCACCTCCCTGATCTCCTGCATTCTTGCTCTATTGCAGCCTATTCACCTCACAGTATGTATTCCATTACACTTAAGACAAAATCTAAACTCTTCATCACATCCCACAGGGCCTTACATGACTAGCATTTGCTCTTTCTCTGAGCTCTGACCATACTCCCATTACTCACCCTATTCCGGTCACGTTGGCCTCCATGCTATCTCTGGAGTACCCAAGTCTCAGGGCCTTTGTACTGATAGTAACAGAAGACAGACAAATTCCTAGGCAGACAGAGACAGGTCCCCGGTGAAACCCGACCTTCAAGCCAAAGAGAGGTTAAAGCCTGAAAACCAAGCTGCCAATTCTGGATGGAGTCCACACCTAGAATGAGAAGTTCTACCCCCATCTTACTCTTTCTCTCTCTCAATTGGTTCCTTCTGGATGATGCCTTTTAACCAATTGAATGGTGCTTTTTCCAAGCCATGGACCAATCAGCATGCACACCCCCATTCTAAGCCCATAAAAATTGGTGAATTTTTTTTATCATCAATTTAAAATAGCACATCCCTCATTTTCTAACTCCTCTCCCAGACTACTGGGTCTTCATCTGCTCTCTTGTTGCATGTAATCATGTGTCTACAAACTTGCTATTACTTCACTCCCCATTTGACTCTCTCAAAGGAAACTGAACTCTTTACTTTTTTGTATTGTTCTCAGAGATACAAATATCTCTTGATTAGTCACTACAATTTAATAAGTGCTTGCTAAATATTTGTGAATGAATGAATGTCATTTAGCAATCCATGTATCAAGGAATGAACAGAAACTATCAGTAGCTCCAGTAAAATTAAGAGAAAAGAAGTGCTGAAAGTAATGAAAAAAAAAAAAAAAGCCTGAGTTCTTTTGATAATCCATGTATTCCCTGTACCATGAAGAGCTGACATGGCTATATGTTTAACTATAATTTTCTGCTCCTTGCATGTAAATACAGAATATAAATACAGACTTTAGTATGTATCAGTTGTTAATGTTCTCTGAATTTCAGAAAGCATTACCAGTTAATATAAATCTTATTTTAGCACTGTATTATTAATATCACTCATGCCACTTTTTTCCTTTTTATTTGCCACTTTACCATTTCCCTGTATTTCACAATTTATCCTTAGGAAGCTGTCTACTATTCTTGTTTGGTGACATTAGAAGGTGGATGTGCAAATACACAATAAAATAATAAGCAATGGCTTTGCCAAGAGGAAGAAATATTTTTACTGATAATTTGCTGAAGTAACTGAATGAGTTACTTCTTCTCTACAAGGGATAATTATTCTTTTCAGTTGGGGGTGGTTATTGCATCTAACATATCTGCTTTGTTTTAAAAAATTTTAGATGTGTTAGGAAAATGTATGCTGAGATTGTTTTATTTATTTATTTTTTCTTTTTTTGAGACGGAGTCTTGCTCTGTCGCCCAGGCTGGAGTGCAGTGGCCGGATCTCAGCTCACTGCAAGCTCCGCCTCCGGGGTTTATGCCATTTTCCTGCCTCAGCCTCCCGAGTAGCTGGGACTACAGGCGCCCGCCACCACGCCCAGCTAGTTTTTTTGTATTTTTTTAGTACAGACGGGGTTTCACCATGTTAGCCGGGATGGTCTCGATCTCCTGACCTCGTGATCCACCCGTCTCGGCCTCCCAAAGTGCTGGGATTGCAGGCTTGAGCCACCGCGCCCGGCCCTGTTTTATATTCTTAATTGAAAAGCCTAGGAAAAAAATAAAAGACATCAAGTCCATTAACAAAAACAGCTTTGCTTCAATGTAAACATCTCATAAATAAAAAAATTTTTTTTAAATGGAGTCTCGCTCTGTCGCCCAGGTTGGAGTGCGGTGGCGCAATCTCGGCTCACTGCGAGCTCCACCTCCCAGGTTCATGCCATTCTCCTGCCTCAGCCTCCCCAGCATTTGAGACTACAGGAGCCCACCACCATGCCCAGCTAATTTTTTTGTATTTTTAGTAGAGACGGGGTTTCACCATGTTAGCCAGGATAGTCTTATCTCCTGACCTCGTGATCAACCTTCCTCGGCCTCCCAAAGTGCTAGGATTACAGGCGTGAGCCACCGTGCCTGGTCCTCATAAATAAAATCTTATTTTAAGGGAGGAAAAACTACAAAAACAGTTAATTTTAAAGTTTAAAATTGCCAGTCCCCATTTTTTTCAAACGTACATGCATTTATTTAAGACCTAGAAAGCTAATAATCTGACATATTTTCAATTTCTGATGGGAAACCATAATTAAAACATCTGCTTCTATGTGAGTCTTTGCTATATGTACACATACCTTCACTGTATTATGACTGATGTTAAATTTTTGTATTATTTAATATTGGACTTCAATTTCACTCTCATGTGCTAATAACCTTCTTCCACTATTACCTTGGGCAGGGGTTCTTAAACTTTAGCATGCAACAAAATCACCTGGAGGACTTGTTAAATCACAGATTGCTGGACTTCACTCCCAGAGTTTCTGGTTCTGTAGACCTCAGGTGGAGCAGATAATTTTCACGTCTCACAGATTTCAAGGACCATACTTTAAGAACCAATGACCTAGGAAAACCTAGTTTTCTTATAGAAAAACTCATTTTCTTTGTTTTTCACTTCCTCTTGGCTTTCTTCATAACCTGGCTTTTTTCTTATGATATCTGGGGCACTAGTGTTCATACTCTTTGGAAATATAGTGGTTTAAACATAGTATATGGAATCTGCATCTATATATAGCAGGAAAAGTAGAAATTCATTTCTCCCTTTTGTCAAACCAACGGCAGCATCTTGTGTTTTCTGCCACATTATATCTCGATAGCACCTCGTTCATCTACCTAGACAAAGACCGCTGGTGAGAAGGTGACCAGCTAGTCTTGGTTTGCTACTGTTATTGTCCTCACTGATGCCTTCTATAAGCTCTTACTTTTCATTTCCTCTTTTTCCCAAGAGCTTTATCAGCAGAATGTAATGTATTACACAGTGCCAAGGAACAGTGACTATTTTGGGGGATACGAGCCAGGAAATAAAAAGGGACATAGATCGTTAAGGAAAACAAGAAATGCCTTTGATTGTTGAGCCCTAGGGAAAGTAAGTCACTGGCAAGTAAAGAATTCTCACTTTCCAGTTCTTTTACTTCCCACCTTTCTATCATCTGTGAGGGATGATGCTCACTTCCCATTCCATATCAAACATGACTTGCTCTTTACTCTTAGACAAATACATTTAATGTTTCATATATAGGCACCCGATTTGAAGATATTACCACATATACAGGTTTGCATGCAAGGGGTTGGGGAGAGACTTTGATTCCCTCCAAAAATCTCCTCTGTCCCCAGTTTTCTCCATCCCTATAACTGGAATCTCCAAATCACTCGGCTGGTCTCGCTCCAAAACAAGAAGTTATCTTTGACCTTGTCCTTTCTCTTACCCCTGTGTTCAGTCCATCTCCATTTCTACTTGCACCACTTCTGTAACTGGGCCACTCATCACTTGAAAGACAAAAACTCAGGAAAAGAGCTTTGATGAAAGGAAAGTTAGCTTTATTCAAGAAGCCAGATACCCGGGGAAGGTAGTGAATTAGCATTCAAAGACCATCCTTACAAATTGCCCCCTAGATCAGAGGTTTTTAAGAGTAATGAAGGGAAGTGATAGCAAAACATTCTTGTGATATGTGCACAGTCTCAGGCAGGCAGTTAATCATTGCTTTCTGCGTTAATGCCTGTGACCTTCTGCAGGGGCCGTCAACCTGTTCTTATGAGGCCGGTCAGCTCATTCCCAGAGTTGTTGGTCTGTGTCTTTTATTTCTGTTGAAGGTCCTGTTTTCCCAAGGCTGTTTTAGTGAATAATCTCCAGACTCAAGCAAAACGATAATTATATTCAAGCAAGCAAGCTAGCTTTTCTCTAACACGGAGTCAATACTGTTAAACTTCTAAAATATACCCTAAATGTGCCCATATAATTTATCTCCATTGCTTCTGCACTCAGCTGAGTCACTCTATCCTTCACCTAGTTGACTGCAACTGTCTCCAAACTGTTCTTCCTACTCCCACTCTTTTTCTTTTTGAGATGGAGTCTCGCTCTGTCACCCAGGCTGGAGTGCAGTGGTGAGATCTTGGCTCACTGCAACCTCTGCCTCCCGGGTTCAAGCGATTCTCCTGCCTCAGCCTCCCGAGTAGCTGGGATTATAGGTGCCTGCCACCACGCGTGGCTCATTTTTGTATTTTTTAGTAGAGATGGGGTTTTGCTATGTTGGCCAGGCTATGAGGTCAGGAGGTCTTGAGCTCCTGACCTCAGGTGATTCGCCCACTTCGGCCTCCCAAAGTGCTGGGATTACAGGCATGAGCCACCACGCCCGGCCCCTGCTCCCACTCATGATGCTGTATAATCTGTTCCTCACATGTCAGCCAGGATAGTTTTTTCTTCTAAAACATCAATCAGAGCTTGTCACCTAGGACCGCAATGTCTTCCTCTTGTCCTTGAGATAAAATGCCACCTCCTTATCATGTCCCTGTATGATATCACCCCCTACTTCTCTCTGTGTCTTTCTCTTTGATAATTATCTCCTTGGCTCACTCCTTCAGGCTTGGGACTTATTTCCATTCCTGGAACATACAAGTTTGTTCCCACTTTAGGGCATTGGTACTTGCTGTCCTTTCTGCCCGGAATGCTCTGCCTTCATATCTTTGCAGAACTGCTTTTTTATCATTAAATTCTTGGCTCCAAAGTCACCTCTTCTGTAAGGCTTTTCTTGGGCACCCAATCAAAATTATGCACCAACCCCTCTTCACCCCGTATTTCACTTTTTTACATTTTCTTGCTTTATTCTTTTCATAGCATGTATGGATATCTGATACTAACTTGTTTGTTTATTTATTTACTGGTTGTTGCCTTTCTTGCAGACAAATGGAAGCTCCATATGATCAGAAAATGCTTCTGTCTTATGTGTCACTGTATCTTCAATTCCTAGTGAACGCCTAGCATAAATGTATTGAATGAGTGAATCAGTGCTTTTTGTATAACTCTTAAAGAATAGGGGTGTTGGCCGGGCGCGGTGGCTCACGCCTGTAATCCCAGCACTTTGGGAGGCCGAGGCGGGCGGATCACAAGGTCAGGAGATCGAGACCACGGTGAAACCTCGTCTCTACTAAAAATACAAAAAATTAGCCGGGCGCGGTTGTGGGCGCCTGTAGTCCCAGCTACTCGGGAGGCTGAGGCAGGAGAATGGCGGGAACCCGGGAGGCGGAGCTTGCAGTGAGCTGAGATCCGGCCACTGCACTCCAGCCTGGGCGACAGAGCGAGACTCCGTCTCAAAAAAAAAAGAATAGGGGTGTTGGCTGGGCACGGTGGTTCACGCCTGTAATCCCAGCACTTTGGGAGGCTGAGGCAGGTGGATCACCTGAGGCCAGGAGTTTGGGACCAGCCTGGCCAACACGGCGAAACCCCATCTGTACTAAAAATACAAAAATTAGCCGGGCATGGTGGCACATGCCTGTAATCCCAGCTACTTGGGAGGCTGAGGCATGAGAATTGCTTGAACTTGGGAGGTGGAGGTTGCAGTGAGCTGAGACCACGCCATTGTACTCCAGCCTGGGCAAAAAAAAAAAACAACACTCTCTCTAAAAAAAAAAAAAAAAAAGAATAAGGGTGTTTCATTATATGACTATTTTAGACCTGTTGCCTCTCAAAAAACTATTTGAGGAGTCTATTAAAATAGTCCCCTTAGCATCAGTCACGTTGCTGCTATTGAAATTCTATTAAAGAATAAGTATGGGATTTGGGGGCTGAAATATTTAGCATCAAATACAGCCTAGGCAGCCACAGGGTCCTAGGATATGCTAAAATTGCTGTTCAGTGTCTTTCAAAGATATTAGTTCAGAAAATATGTGACATATAAGTATTTTCTACTAATAAAACATTTTTAAGATATTCTGCTTAAGAGATTAAAAAAACATTATATTTTGGCCAGGTGTGGTGGCTCTTGCCTGTAATCCCAGTGCTTTGGGAGGCCAAGGCAGGTGGATCACGAGGTCAGGGGTTCAAGACCAGCCTGGCCAACATGGTGAAACCCCATCTCTACTAAAGATACAAAAAATTAGCCAGGCACAGTGGCATGGGCTTGTAATCCCAGCTACTCAGGAGGCTGAGACCGGAAAATCGCTTGAACCCGGGAGGTGGAGGTTGCAGTGAGCTGAGGTTGTACCCCCATTGCACTCCAGCTCACTCCTTTTTTTTCATCTCGAAAAAAAAAAAAAGAAGAGAAAACCCACTATATTTCAATAAAACAAACGATGTTTACTGATTTCCAAGGCTCAGAACACCTGCATTTACTGACAAACAGAGCAAATTAAACAGCCAGAGGACCCAGATTCTAGTATTTTAGAATCTGAAACAGAAAAACAGAAAAACGTATTTAAACACAAAACATATATAGTTAATATAATAATGACAGTTAATGTTTATTGACTGCTTGCAGTGTCCAAGGCTCTTCACATGTATTAACTCATTTAATCCTCAAAACAACCCAATGAGATAGGCAATTTATTACCGCTATTTTATAGAGGGGTAAACTGAGTCACAGAGAGGTTAATTAATGCTCACAGTTAGACACAGCTAATAAGTGGTAAACAGAAAATACGATGTGAGCAATGTCAATTAAATTCTTAAAATCTATAGCATTTATTTTGGGGTGTGAGCAACTGGAATGGATGATTGTGAATAAGATATCTGTTTATATGTTAACATGTACTCAAAGTTTCTTGTGTTTGAAAAGTTAAATTGTGTGTTGTTTTGAGAATAAAACTAATTTTCATCCAAGCAAACAATGTAAAAACTCTTAAGTCAAAGTCTAGCCTTAGCAGACTGACAGACTCTTTTAAACTAGAAGCTATAAAAAGGTTTTCTGGGCCGGGCACAGTGGCTCACACCTGTAATCCCAGCACTTTGGGAGGCTGAGGTGGGCTGAGCACAAGGTCAGGGGTTTGAGATGAGCCTGACCAACATGGTGAAACCCCGTCTCTACTAAAAATACAAAAATTAGCTGGGCGTGGTGGTGTGCACCTGTAATCCCAGCTACTCAGGAGGCTGAGGCAAGAGAATCGCTTGAACCCAGGAGGCGGAGGTTGCAGTGAGCTGAAATTGCACCACTACTCTCCAGCCTGGGCGACAGAGCAAAACTCCGTCTCAAAAAAAAAAAAGAAAAAAGAAAAAAGGTTTTCTGCCTCCCAGCACTGTTTTTGTTTGTGGGTTTGTTTGTTTTTGCCTTCAAGCATAGTACCATAGGACTGGGTCCTGCTTTGGAAGTGTCTCTAGGAACAAGAAGCAGACATTAGCCACAAATAAATTACAATTAAACGTGTAGCAAGATAAATTCAAACTTTCTTTGCTCGAAACCTTCTGTCCTTTTTAGTTTCTCTTGTGAAACACCTTCCTGCCTTTAAGGAAACAAGACGGTTCCCCAAAATAAAGAAATTCACCTATTCATTAAGTTTCCCTTGACTCAAGGCAGCCTATTTTACATGAGAAATATATCAAAATGTTTACAAAGTATCTATAAATAATTGAGTAGATAAAACATGAAATATGTGATGTATTAGGAGGTCAGCTTTAGAGAAGGCAGAGCAGTGAGCTACTGTGTTGCAGAATTTTGCTCCTTAGTTCAGCTAAAACCCAGGTTCTTGTCACTGGATCAGGAAAACTCAGGCACATGGACACATAGAAGGGTGAGTAGAGCAGGGTTTTATTGGGCAAAAAGGAAAAAATAAACTCAGCAAAGCGAGATGGAGTTTCTGGTAACCAGCCTCCACCACCTCCCAGATTGATTCCTGGGTCACCACACGAGCTGAAGAGAGCAGGCTCCTAAAACTTTGTAAGGCACGAATTCCTCCTGGCTCCACCCACTTCCCCCAGTGTGCACGTGGAGCTCCAGGCGCTCATCTGCACGAAAGCATCTGATGTAAACACCTGGGCGGGTTGGAGATTCTCTGAGGACCCCTTTTTTACCTGCCTAGGCATTTGGCTGTCTTACTACTACTAACCAAGAAGAAAGGAAACTACAAATTCAGAGGGAGGGCCATCACGGTGGGTCACAGTGATACTGATGAGTCTTGGGGAAAAAGATTCTTAGTTGGGCCTTGAACCAGGAGTAATATTGGAGATAACAGGAAAGAAGAGACAATGAAAACTCTCTTAAGTAAAAAAACAAGGAAGTAGGAAAGAATCTATCTGTGGAACAGCGAGTAGAAGAGTTTGGCTGTCACCAGTGTTTGTGTAGGTGTGGTAGTAGTAACAAAACAAGCTCACTGTGACATTTTTAGGTCAGACTGTGAGGAATCTTAGATTTTGTGCAAAGTGGTTTGATTTTATTGTGTTGTGCCTGAGAACTGAAGACTTGAGTTGGGCAGTGATATGTTCAAAGGGATGCTTGAGAAAAACTTATCCAGTGTGAATCTGTAACCACCCAATGGGTTCATCTTGCCTTCTGCCCAGATAGATGTATCAAGACAGGGGAACTGCAATAGAAAAAGGGCTTAATACACATAGAGCTGGCTAAATGGGAAACCGGAGTTTTATTATCACTCAAATCAACCTCCCTGAAAATTCCAGGGCTAGGGATTTTCAAGGATAGTTTGACACACAGGAGGGTAGGGAATGGGTGCTGCTGATTTGTTGGGGATGTAATCATCTGGGTGTGGAAAACAGTCTTTATGCACTGAATCCAGTTCTGGATGGGGACCACAGAGGAGTCACTGGTACAGGTGGGCCTCAAAAGACATCTCAAAAGGCCAATCTTACGTTCTACAATAGTGACGTTATTTACAGGATTCATTGGGGAAGTTGTAAATCTTGTGACCTCTAGAATAGTGGCTGGTAATCATTGAACTATGCCTACATCTTGGCAGAATTTGGGCCCCTTTCATCCTCCTAACCTAGTTTTACAAAGGTGGTTTAGTTTTTGGGAAGGGCCATTATCATTTCTCCCAAAGTTAGCTTGGCTCACACCCAGGAATGACCAAAGGCAGTTTAGAGGTTAAAGGTAAGATGGAGTTGGTTAGGTCAGATCCCTTTCACTGTCATAATTTTCTCCCTGTCATAATTTTGGCAAAGGCTATTTCAGATCTTCAAGATACAGGGAAGTGAAGAGGCAGAAGGGCAAGTGAAGATGTAAGAGACTATCTAAACACAGCTTCTTTTTCTGATGAAGAGCTATAGCTAGTCTATAGATGAGGCCAGGAGAGTTTTACAAACATGCTTTTATTGCATTTCCTGTTTAAAAACTAAAATTCACATGATAAGCTCTTCAACAGAAAATCTTGTCAGCAATGTTTCTGGAATATCTCCAGAAACCAACCACAACCACTATCACCATTTCCCCCTCTATCATCTTCTTTCTTCACTGTCACCATCAATTCTCAAGTGGCTTATTTCAATTAGTCTCTTTTCCCCACTCCATCTCTACGATATCATATTCTCCACAAACGAGCCAGAATGATACTTCTGAAATTTAAGTCAGTCAATATCACTCCTCTGCTCAGAACCCTCCACAGGGCTCCCGTTCACACAGAACACGACTCCTAGTCCTGAGCCTGGCCTCAGCGCTGCCTTTCTGCCTCATTATTCCCCCCCTCCCCACCCCACTCACTCTGCTCCAGTTACCCTGTCTTCCTTGCACACCTGTGTGTTCCTGCTTCAGCGCCTTTGCGTTTGCCATTCCCTCTGTCAGAACTCCCTTCCTGAGGTTTATTTGCCTGGCTAACTCCCTCCCTTCCCACAGGGGTCTACTCAAATGTAATCATAGAACTTCTCCCTGACCACCTTGTATCGAATAACACTAACTTTTATCACTTCTTTCCCCTTTCCCTTTTTAAAAACACCTCCTTTTATCAGTTGACTATTATCTTCCCTGGCAGAAAATCAGCTGCAAGAGGGCAGAGACTTTGTTTAGTTGTTTGTTTGTGACTGTTTCCCTAGTTCTGAGAGCAGGGACTGAGAGTGATGCTCCAAAAATGCTTGTTATTAAATTATTTAATCTCTGGATGCCTTGGAGAGTCATAGAAAGCCTCTCTGTCTTCCAAGGCTCCCTAATGCTTGGTCTCTCTGACAATGTTCTGCTGTTGTTCTGGATGAGGGAGAAACCCAAAGTCAAGAAACACTGGCCTCTGTAAAGAAGCCAGTAGAAACATCAGACAATCACAGGCATTTGCCAAACTTGTACTGCCTCCTCAACTTAGATGCTGGTTATTGTTGAATGGAAAAGTTAAAGTTAAATGGCAATAACATACAATTCCACTATACCAGAGAGTGCAGGATGCTCATGAAAGTCCGTGTTCTCTTCTTCCAGATACCTAAATAGATTATGTTTCTCAGTCCTCTTGCAGTTAGGTGGGGCTAACAGAAAGTGGCTGAAAGCAGGAAATGCAAATCAAAACCACAATGTGATACCAGCTTACTCCTGCAAGAATGGCCATAATCAAAAAAATCAAAAAATAATAGATGCTGGCATGGATGTGGTGAAAAGGGAATACTTCTACACTGCTGTGGGAATGTAAACTAGAACAACCACTGTGGAAAACTGTGAAGATTCCTTAAAGAACTAAAAGTAGAACTACCATTTGATCCAGCAATCCCACTACTGGGTATCTACCCAGAGGAAAAGATATTATACAAAAAAGATGCTTGCACACAGGTTTATAGCAGCACAATTCACAATTGCAAAAATATGGAACCAGCCCAAATGCCCATCAATCAATGAGCAGATAAACTGTGATATATACATACATATATGTATATACATTGCATACATACATATATGTATATACATTGCATACATACATATATATCACATATGTATATACATTACATATATATCACATATGTGTATACATTACATATATACATGTATACACATATACATATATACATATTGTATCTATACACATAACGTATATGCATATATACATATGTGTATCTATACAATAACATATATACATATATACATATGTGTATCTATATACATATATGTATATATGTACATATATGCATATATGTTATGTGTGTAGATACACATCTATATATGTTATATGTATACATGGAATACTACTCTCTCTCTCTCTATATATATATATATATATGGAATACTACTCAGTCATAAAAAGGAATGAGTTAACAGCATTCAAAGCAACTTGGATGGGACTGGATAATATTATTACAAGCGAAGTAACTCAGGAATGGAAAACCAAACATTGGATGTTGTCACTCATAAGTGGGAGCTAAGCTATGAGGATGCAAAGCCATAAGAATGACACAATGGACTTTGGGGGAATTTGGGGGAAAGGGTGGGAAGAGGGTGAGGAATAAAGGCTACAAATGGGGTTCCGTGTATACTGCTTGGGTAATGTGTGCACCAAAATCTCACAAATCACCACTGAAGAACTTACTCGTGTAACCAGATACCACCTGTTCCCCCAAAACCTGTGGAAATTTAAACAAACAAACAAACCAAAAAAATCTTATGTTTACTGAGCTATTATGTACTTACTAAACATCTAATAAATTTTAATTAAAATTTAAAAAAAGAAAGTGGCTAAAAGCACTATGTGCCCCTTTCAGGTCTGGCCTATTAAAGAAAGCAAAGCAAACCAAGAAAGCAAAGCAAGCCAAATGACACAAAGCAAAACAAAACAGAAACCTTTTCTCCACATAATCTCCCAGGCTCTTTCTCTTTCTGTCTGCTAGATACTGATGCTCCGGGAGACCTTGGAATCCACATGTTGAAGCTGGCACAGTATCTATTTAATATCTGCTTGGGTCTCTGAATGACAGCATGGAGCATATTTTATTTAATTTAGCCATAGAAAGAATTGAAGTGCTGATATATGCTACAACATGGATCAACCTTGAAAACAAATCTAGGTGAAAGAAGCCAGTCACACAAAAAAGTCACATACTATATGATTCTATTCATATCAATGTCCCACAATAGACAAATCTATAAAGATAAAGCATAGATTAGTGGTTGCTTAGGGTTGGGGTAGGGAGGATGGGAGTACAGGGAAGGGAAGGAGATAGCTAAAGGATTTGTGGTTTTTTTCTTAAGGTGATAAAAATGTTTTAAAACTGACCATGATAATGGTTGCACAAGTCTGTGAATATTCTAAACAATCATTGAATTGTACACTTTAAGTGGGTTAATATATAATTTATAATATGTGAATTATGTCTCATTAAAGCTGTTTTTATTTTTATTTTATTTTTTGAGAGTCACTCTGTTGCCAGGCTAGAGTACAGTGGTGCGATCTCAGCTCCCTGTAACCTCCGCCTCCAGGGTTCAAGCGATTCTCCTGCCTCGCCTTCCGAGTAGTTGGGATTACAGGCATGCACCACCAGGCCTGGCTAATTTTTTTGTTTTTTTAGTAGCAACAGGGTTTCATGTTGGCCAGGCTGGTCTCGAATTCCTGACCTCAGGCAATCCAGACACCTCGGTCTCATACAATGCTGGGATTACAGGTGTGAGCCACCGTGCCTAGCCTAAAGTTGTTGTTAAAAAGTCCTTTACATGGCTTCATGTCTCTGCTTGCTCTGGCCCCTGGGTCACTGCCCTGATGTCTTTGCTACCACCTCAAAGGATTTAAGCATGCCAGAAAAGAAAGTTTAAACTATACTGAAGAAAAGGAAAAAAAATCAAACAAAAAATCTTGATTCTTAGAAGTAGTAATTCACAAAGAAGGCCAGGTGCGGTGGCTCATGCCTGTATTCCCAGCACTTTGGGAGGCCGAGGAGGGCAGATCACCAGAGGTCAAAAGTTTGAGAACAACCTGGCCAACATGGTGAAACCCTGTTTCTACTAAAAATACAAAAATTAGCCAGGCGTGGTGGCATGCGCCTGTAGTCTCAGTTACTCAGGAGGCTGAGGCAGGACAATCGCTTGATCCCGGGAGGCGGAGGTTGCAATGAGCTGAGATCGCGCCACTGCACTCCAGCGTGGGTGACAGAGTGAGACTCCGTCTCAAAAATAATAATAATGATAGTAATAATTGACAAAGGAAAAATTTTAATCTTTCAATATAATTTACCCTGAAAATTATGTAGGTAAATCATGAATATTTACTTTCATAAAGCTTTAATTTTCTCCCTTAATTCCTGCATTATTTTCTACTACTCAGAAGTAATCCCCTAAGCCTATTACCCTACTTAAAAAAGATTAATTGTAATTATATAACTTCTGAAAAGGACCTTTGGGAAATATTGTTTTAATATTTTGGGAAATATTGTTACTTTAAAGTCAATCAGAAGATTTTCTATACTTTCCACCCATTATAAATTTGTTGTAATGTGTAAGGCAATATTAACATCTTCATTTTTTTTAGCTAACACAATTGACATTACCATGACAACTTACCAGTGGAAGGTAAATTGGTTAAATTCTCCTACTATTTTATTTATAACATTTAGCTTTTAATGCTTGACTCTGCAGTTCGGATGACAATATAATAGGTTTAAAAGGTTTTTATTCATAAAACATATGGATTTCTAAAGTGAAGTAAGCCATCTGTCATTTTGATTTGAAAAAAGCAAGAATTAGAGTAATTGCATTAAGCTTGTATTTTTGCCATGAATATATGAATTTTTCACTTTCCTTTGTTTCATTTGAAAAAACTCACACATGAACAAAATGAGCAACAGTCTTTTTCTTTGTAGGTATCAGCGAACGAAATCAAACAATATTTACCACACATATTGGAACAAAGAACATCAAGTAATGTAATCAATAAAAGAAAAAATCTCTTAGAAAAAAAGAAGAATCAACGTAAAATAAGAATAAAAGGAATTCAAAATAAAGATATCTTGAGAAATAAGAATCATTGTAAGTAGAATATCTTTTCACATGTAAATTTAAAATGACTACATGCAATATAAAATCAAATTTTAGAGCTGCTTTCTGAGAAGTCTTAGGATATAGTCATAAATATTTATACACACAAAAGCATTAAATTCTGCAGGCTTCTACCTTTGTTTTATTTTAATTTATTTTATTTTTTTGAGACAGGGTCTCACTCTGTTATCTAGGCTGGAGTGCAGCTGCATGATCTTGGCTCACTGCATCCTCCGCACCTTGGGCTCAAGAGATACTCCTGTCGGGCCATGCGAGGTGGCTCACACCTGTAATCCCAGCACTTCTGGAGGCTGGGGCGGGCGGATCACGAGGTCAGGAGATGGAGACCATCCTAGCTACCACGGTGAAACCCGTCTCTACTAAAAATACAAAAAATAGCCGGGCGTGGTGGCAGGCACCTATAGTCCCAGCTACTTGGGAGGCTGAGGCAGGAGAATGGCGTGAACCTGGGTGGCGGAGCTTGCAGTGAGCCGAGATCTCGCCACTGCACTCCAGCCTGGGCGACAGAGACAGAGACTATGTCAAAAAAAAAAAAAAAAAGAGAGAGAGAGAGAGAGAGAGACTCCTGTTTCAGCCTCCTGAGTAGCTGGGACTATAGGCCTGCGCCACCACGCCCAACTAATTTTTTAAATTTTTAGTAGAGATGAGGGCTTGCTATGTTGCCCAGGCTGTTACCCAATATTTTAGATTCAGAATTTGAACTGACAACAATAAGGAAGGTTGATCATCAGAAAATGTGTTCTTCTGACACAAGTAAATACAGAAAAGTGATCACTGCTAATAGGAGCAATAGACAGAAATTGAGAACCATGGGCTATGAACCATGGGTTATAGAGGAGAAAGAGAATAGTTTTGGGGCTGGATGAACTCATTGATGTTAGTCTCTGTTGTTTCTGAGAGTCCGGCTTTGACAAGGATTTTCACGTTTTTAAATCTTAATATTTAAGCGTATTTTTTCCTCACATTTAGCTCCAAAAGACTGGTTCACTGCCCATTTGAAGAATTGGCTCTAGATATGACTTCGAAATGTTGACATGCTTAGCTAACTGAAGTTAGGGATTTGGCAGGAAACAAATGGCACGTTTAAATTGAGTCATTTGAGAAGAGTTTAATAAAGAGACTATTTATTTCTAAAGGCGTACACAGGATATGGGGAAACCACAAAGTTCCCCCTGGGGCGAGTAGCAGGACTGGCATTACCACCCCATGGCCCTGAAGTGCCACAGGGCAGTGGTGGCTACTAGAGGTATGTGGAGAAGGCTCTGTGACAGAACTATGGCCTCAAGTCAAGAACAAAGCCAGCCTGCAGAGACCCAGATTGAGGAGGCAAGGAAGAAACAGCCCCACCTCACTTCCTGCTTACCCTTCATATCCCCTGCTAGTGATGCTTTTCGACCAAATCTCTTCAGAAGCAGAAAGGAAAGGGAGTCCATTGATGCGATGTGGTCCTTACGGGTTAGAGTCCCAAGGCACAGAACAGGATGGAGTGGGATCTAGAACGGCAATCAAAAGGCCGGCGGCCATGGCCTATGCCTATCATCCCAGCACTTCAGGAAGCTGAGGTAGGAGGATTGCCTAAGCTCAGGAGTTTGAGACCAGCCTGGCCAATATGGTGAAACCTTGTATCTACCAAAACCACAAAAATTAGTTGGGTGTGGTGGCATGTGCCTGTAATCCCAGATACTTGGGAGGCTGAGGCAGGAAGATCACTTGAGGCCAGGAGGCGGAGGCTGCAGTGAGCTGAGATTGCGCCTCTGTACTCCAGCCTGGGCGACAGAGGGAGACCCTGTCTCAAAAAAAAAAAAAAAAAAAAAAAAAAAAGCCGGGCGCGGTGGCTGACGTCTATAATCCCAGCATTTTGGAAGGCCGAGGTGGGCAGATCACGAGGTCAGGAGATCGAGACCATCCTGGCTACCACAGCGAAACCCCGTCTCTACTAAAAATACAAAAAATTAGCCGGGCGTGGTGGCGGCGCCTGTAGTCCCGGCTACTGGGGAGGCTGAGGCGGGAGAATGACGTGAACCCGGGAGGCAGAGCTTGCAGTGAGCCGAGATCTCGCCACTGCACTCCAGCCTGGGCAACGGAGAGAGACTCCGTCCCCCTAAAAAAAAAAAAAAAAAAGCAAAGGCAATTAGAAGATATCCAACACACCAGACCGGGGAGATTAGATGGCATGATGAACTAAAAGGATAAAGAGCTTTTAGTGGCACATAGTGGAAGCATAGTTAGTAAAATAAAGTTTCAGAATCTTACAGTAAAAAGGAACGTTACAGGTCCTCACCTAAAAGTACTAAGTCAGTGTAGAAGTCAGGGTTCAACCAGAAAACAAAACAAAACAAAACAAAAAACAGTAGGAGATGTCTATACTTAGGAATTTATTGTAAGAGATTGGCGTATGCGATTGTGGGGCTGGAGGGGCAAGTCCCATGTGTAAACAGCAGGCTATCAGGGAGAACAGGCTGGAACTCTTGGGCATAAGCTGAAGCTGCTATCCACAGGCGGAATTTTTTTCTTACTCAGAGAAGCCGCAGCTCCATTCTTAAGTCTTTGCAACTGATGGATTCAGGCCAACCCAGATTATCTAAAATCATCTCCTTTTGATGGGTTTTAATCATAGCTACAAAACAGCATCACAGCAACAACTAGATTCCTGTTTGAATAACTAAGGATGATAGCCAAGCCAAACTGACACATGAAATTGACCAACACAACCAGGTGTCTCCTAATCCTTATGTGTTTGTCTACATTTTTGAATTTAAGTGTAATATTTTACATTTATGTGTATTAAACTTCACTGTGCATATTTTACATTAACAGGCAGTTTATATTTATGTGGATTAAACTTCATTCTGGACCATTATTCCAGCCTATTGATTGCATTAACGAATTCATTAGTTATTCTCTCCTAGCTTTCTGTCATTCGAAATTTTGACAAGCATATCACTTCCAATCTTTTACACATGTTCTTTTTTAGAGAAGTTAGCAAGATGGGCCAAATTTAGCACCTAGGGCCCACAGTAATACACCATAAATCTTTAGAGTTTTATTGGTGACTGGGTATCTTATTAGTGGGTGGGCAAATGTAATTGTTTGGTCAGGAATATCTAACCAAATACAGATAAGATAAAAATCTGCATGTGATGCGGGTGAAAAAATTGTATTTACCAGAATGTCTTACACGGTGTGCATTGCCTTTGTACGGCAGTGTGCTGAGGGCCTGGGGTCATGTCTTAACAAGCATTCGTGGCTGGTAAACACCCCCTCCTGCTCTCCCACCTCCCTGCAACACAGAAGCCTGGTGTCAGCTGATGCCAAGTCTTCAAGGATGGAAAGACATTGCCCTGCAGAACCAGGGAGAGGAATGTTGACATTTTGTTTTTGAAACAGGAGATATGAGGAGCAAGAAAGATGGTGATTGGCTGCGCTAAATTGAAAAGTTAGTGAAACTTCAAAGTTGGGGGATTCCAACTGATATTTTTAAGTCAGCAATGTCTAAGATGATCATTAAAAATTGTTTTTGTTCCTGGGATAACTCATCTTCTCTTTCTGTGCTACGAAATCATAGATAAAATTTGTATTCCTCATAAATGTTTTGTAAGAGTAAATATCCTTTTGGGACAACTCAAGGAGATATTAAGTTTCACTGTGGGTCCATGAGACACAGCTTGGGAACAGTACCTATTTAACTAAGAGTTAAGAAAGTAGAGGAAGCCGTGGAGAAGCTACCTTCCCTAGAGGAGAGTTTGAACTTCATAAACTGTGGAATGAAACAAGAATATGGGTTACACATGATTATCAGACTGGCTCAGAACCTTATTGAAGTCTATTCTTATTTAGTTCCCATTTAAACATTTTGTGCACAGGATATGTGTGAGATATAGGTGTTCTATAAATGCTATTCCACAGACCTACCAGTCCTTCACAAAAGAGAAATGGGATTTAACTTATTCTCAAACATTCTTTCTAATTCTTAGTGATTAAGTATTCTTAATGGAATTCTCACAAAACACATATAATAATCTGTTCTAAAAATTAAAGAGATTAACATCATTATAGTTTCAGAATATAAATAAATTTCTCTACATTTTAAAAATAGAGAAAACTATTTACCCATTCTTGGAATTTTGCCACCTGTCTCTTTACCCAGAATTTCTCACATATAACAAATAGCATTTATACCCCCATAGCCTAAAGGCAAGATCTGTGCCTGGCACTGTATCTGTCGCATAGTTGGAATGAAGAAATATTTGCTGAATTGCATTGAGTTGAATTCTTTTTGTAGAGAGCTAGGATGTAAACTAGATCTTCTAACTCCAAATTTAGCATTCTCTGTATGCTACATTACAATATAGTGCTACATAAAAATAATAAGGCTTAACTTTTTTAGAGTACATTTGGATAGTATTTTATAGATGAACACGATGCTTTCGCATCCATTACCTTTTTTAAAATGGCATGTTCACTTTTCCTCAGGGTATTTTAACACCATAACTTCAACAGCTAATTCTTCCATATGAGTCAGAATGAAGTCTAAAAGAATAATTATTTGTATTAAACTGTTAGCAAGACAAATCAATAACCAATCATGCAGTAGGAACAGTGGAACCTATTCCTGCAGGCCACTGGGACACTACAGGTCATGTCCTTCCTGGCACCCCTTAGAATTAATCATCATTAATTTTGATGATTGTACCCAATCACCACTGTGCTCTAGGTTAAAGGGAGGTATCTTGGAACCTTGTCTTAAGTCAGTCTTGGCATTCCGTTCTGCTGCTTCTGGGGCCTATTACCAGCTAGGCTAAATTTAATATTTGCATTTCATTTTATTGATTATTTTTCGGTATATTTGGAATGGACACTGTGGAGTGCTGCTCTTCAGACCCCCTTCAACAAGGAACTAGTTGCCCAATTGCTGGGAGTACAGTCTGCAGACAGCCTTTGGCAGTCAGTCTCTGAAGGGACTGTTTTCAGGTACAGACAGCTGCATAGCTGAGGTCATGCCTCCTTCCTGGGGCAGCTCACTTCCAATGGCCAATTGATACAGGAGTATGCAGGCAGGATCATCTAACCCTAACCTGAGACAACCCTTTAACAGGCCATTTTAGCTCCACAGAGCTCCACCTGTGGGGTCAGCCAGGTGTTTCTCTTGCAGCCATGTGAGCCCGCATCACAGTTTCTCCCTCTGCCCAGTCCAACTTCTTCTTTAGATGTGGTTCTGACGGTCACTTCTTAACAAAAACCCTGACTCTTACGGTCTGCTTATCAAGGAACCCAAACTGCTCACCATTTAATACCTTTCCTGGTATTTACTAAAAGTTTTTCTTTAAATCAGCCCACAGTTTTATGTATGTGAATTGATTTTAAAAGAAGACTTCTAAAGATCTCTCATTCTAGCAAAATGGTGGGTTGATCCAAAAGGAAAATCTTCTTGCTACAAATACCTAAAAATGATGCCTAACGTATGCCATAACTTTAAATGTTTTAAAGGCAGAATTGGGCTCACAAGGAACTGAAATCCTCAAATGTTAGAAATAATGAAAAGCAAGTATGTAGTTGATGTTTTGGGGAGTTGTAGTCAGAGCTGGTAAAGGCTGAGCCTTGTATTTTAAGTCCCAGATTGGGGAAGGAAAAAGGACATTAGGACTTTTGAGAAGGGAATTGGAAAGAAGAGCTATGAATAAAGCTAGGAGTTTCATGGAGATGTTCAGACAGCAAAAGAGAAGATTAGGGAAAACCAACCAACCAACCAATCACCACCCGCCATAGTAGGCAAATATCAAGGAAACTTGTTCTCTATTGAAGCTCTCACAGGGAAAAACCTCTCCCTGGTAAAACCTTCACCACAGCCCTGAGCCTCACACAGATTTAGATTTGAATTTATGCTACCTGATTTTTTCGGTGAAAACTTCTAAACCAATATAAAATTTTTCTTCAGTCAATAAAATAATGACTCTGGAAACCTGACAGAAGCAACACAAACTCACTCTGGAGAAACAATCTCACAATTCCCACAAATAAAGCCTTACTAGGGAGAAACTCACAAGAAGATTTTAGAAAATACACAAGTGAAAAAAAAATCCACTCAGTGAGTCAACGTACATGCACACTGACCGCACACACAGTAAGAGGCACAGCATCCCAAGTATTTTTGGGGGGATGGAGATGGAGTCTCACTCTGTCGCCCAGGCTGGAGTGCAGTGGTGCAATCTCGGCTCACTGCAGTCTCCGTCTCCCGGGTTCAAGCGATTGTCCTACTTTAGCCTCCTGTGTAGCTGAGATTACAGGTGTGCACCACTATGCCCAGCTAATTTTTATATTTTTAGTAGAGACGGGGTCTCACCATGCTGGCCAGGCTGGTCTCGAACTCCTGACCTCAGGTGATCTGCCCGCCTCAGCCTCCCAAAGTGCTGGGATTACAGGTGTGAGCCACCGTGCCCAGCCAGCACCTCAAGACTTGATAGAGTAGAACAACCTGAAAAAGTCTACAGAATAAATATATTTTTAAATGATTAAGAAAGCATAAAAACAAAGCATCCTGGCAAAGGAATAAGCAGCCATGTAAAATAACCCACTAGAGTTAAGAAAAATGAAACGCCTGTAACCCTAACAGTCTGGGAGGCCGATGTGGGAGAATCACTTAAGTCCAAGAATTAGAGAACAGCCTGGGCAATATAGTGAGAGTCTGTCTCTATGAAAAAAGGAAATTAGCCAAGCATAGTGACACATACCAGTAGTCCCAGCTTCTTGGAAGGCTGAGGTGGGAGGATCTCTTCAGCCCAGGAGTTTGAGATTACAGTGGGCTATGATCACACCACTGCACTCTGCCCTAGGCAACAGAGTGAGACCCTGTCTCTAAAAAAAAAAAAAAAAGCGTATTCATTCACATTAAAAATCGAAGGATAGCTTAAGAAGGTCAGACACAGTAGAAGAGAACATTAACAAATTACCAGAGAAATCAGAAGAAATTGTCTTGAATGCAGTCCAAAAAAAAAAAAAGTTAAAGAACAGATACTCTTAGACTGAAAGAAAAATACCATACTCGACTACCTGCTGTTTGTAAGAAACATACTTAAAATATGACGCACAAAAACTGAGGTTAACTGGATAGAAATGATATCCCAGGCAACACTAATTAAAAGAATGCTCATATTAACTTCAGACAAAATAGACTTCAAGGTAAAGTCAATAATAGGGAGAAAAAGAGAATCACCATGCAATGTTCAAAGGAACAATCACAAGGAAGTTGTGATAATTCTAAGCATGTATCCATCAACATAACCTCAAAATATAAAAATGAAAAATTAACAGTCTTGCAATAGGAAATGAACGAATCCACAATTGTTGAAGATTTTTTAACATCTCTTAGAAACTGGTAGATTCAGCAAACAAAAAATTACTAAAAATCAAAAAGATTTGAACATATAAAGCTCAATTTAATAATATATGGGATTTAATTCAATAATTAAAGAATATATATTTGTTTGTTTGTTTATTGAGGAAGAGTCTCACTCTGTCGCCAAGGCTGGAGTGCAGTGGCACAATCTCGGCCCACTGCAAATTTCACCTGCCGGGTTCAAGCAATTCTTGTGCCTCAGCCTCCCGAGTAGCCGGGACTACAGGAACATGCCACTATGCTCGGCTAATTTTTGTATTATTAGTATAACTGGGGTTTCCCCATGTAGCCCAGGCTGATTCAAGTGATTCACCTACCTTGGCCTTCCAAAGTGCTGGGATTACAGGTGTGAGCTCCTGCACTCAGCCAAGAATATATAATCTTTTTAAGTAAAGAAATGGAACCTGTATAAAAATTGGCCACATGCAAGACCACAAAACAAGTTTCAACATAAACCAAGGAATCTATATGATTCTGCTCAGCTCTCTGATCCCAATGCAATAAAATTACAAGCCATAAGCAGACAATTTTTTAAAATCCTTTTATGTCTGGAAAGTGTGATAAACACTTCTAAACATTGTTTGAATAAGTTAGAACAGAAATTTGAAAATATTTATAATTGATAATGAAAATACTCCATAAAAATTGTAGAATGCCACCAAAACAGTAACTAGAGAGAAATATATTGTTTCAAATTCATATACCATATTTGTGTCAAATTTAAGATGTCAAAAGTTATAAGATACACCATTGTTTTACGGCCACTAAGAAATAAAAGTGCTGCTGATTAAATATGATATCCTGGTGGTGGCCTGTAGCCATTGTCTAACAGACACAGGGATGTAACAGCCCAGCCCTGCTGCCTGTGGGAAGGGAGCAACCCTCTAGTGCCATCCACCCTACAAAGCTCTAAACTTCTCCTGGAACTCTCTACTTGCTTGGTTCCTTCCTATGCCCTGTGCTGCGTTTCTCAGTCTTGGATATGTTTCACCACAAAATCTAAAACCTTAATACATAAATTTAAAAACAAATCAATCAATACTATCTAGAAAAATAAAAGGAAAAAGATAGTACATTCCATTATTTTGAATCTCAAGTTATATTTACATCACAAACCACATAAAGGATCATATAGAGCTAAAAAAAATTAACAAGTGAGCGAGGTGAATATCTTAGTTTGACTAAAAATCAGGTGCTTTCATCATTAAAATGATACAAAGAGATAAAAATGGGAAATTCTTTTCCTCTGCAGAAAATCTAGCCTACACAGACACTGCATCCTTTTTTTAAAATCTAATTTCAATTGTACTTAATATAAACCAGCTTCAGCTTCAGATTTTGTGAATAATGCATCAGAAGAGTTCTTCACATTTGCCCTTATGTGTGTCAGGAAGATACAATCCTAGATGTGGAGGAAGAATAACGATCCATTACTAAAAATAACACTTCATCCAAGAAAGAATGATTCAGCAAAGAGTTTAGTCAAAGATGCAATCGACTCAAATATGTTTGAATAAGAGCAAATATATTTACAATAATCAAGTTTACTTGCAATCTCCAGATCATTGTCAAACATAAATAACTCCAGTCATATTGTGAGAAATGGTAAACAAATTGTATTAAAAGTAGAAAGAAAATCTCTCTTCAAATATCTACTCAACAAAATTTGAAATAACAGGAATTGTGTTCTTATTTATTAATTATATAATTATGCATTATTGTATATTTGTTACAAGGACTTAATTCATTTTCAAAAACTTTTAATTTAGCAGAAAGAAATATGGTTCATGAAACAAGTGAAGAATCAAAAGCAAAATCGATTATGTTGGAATAAGAGCTGAAACTTAAAAAGTACTTAGATACTCGGCAGGTTTCAGTTCTTGTACTTAATTTTCTCACTGCTTTTGAGAAGGAGGGGCTATTATAATTCCCATTTTACAATGCGGTGATGTAGGCACTGAGAGGTTAAATAATCTTCCCAAGGCTGTATAGTTGGTACCTAGTAAATGACATTCCAAATCTAGACAGTCTGACTTGAGTCTGTGCTCCTACTGCTTCTCAAAGCTACAAACACGCAGAATCATGCAATAGAGAACATAATTTAATATCAACGGATGAAAAATTTGAAAACTGGGTCCATAAATACATTTTTTTGCTTTAAAATAAGTGTATTGCAAGTTTTTACAAGTATTTTAAGCAATGGGTTGTTTATTGAAAGTAATACTTTATTTACCTGACATTATTGAAAGTGTTTCCTGTAAATCATTTTTCCCATTAGGTAAGTCATATCCATTTTTATTTTGACTGTTTCTGCGCTTGGCCCTGAATGCTCTTATAGTAAAGAAAATTTGATCAATCAATATCATAGTTTTTTGGTATTTTAATAAACAGAGGCCGAGTGTGGTGGCTCATGCCTGTAATCCCAGCATTTTGGGAAGCTGAGGCGGGCGGATCACTTGAGGTCAGGAGCTCAAGACCAGCCTGGCCAACATGGTGAAACCGCATCTCTACCAAAAAGACAAAAATTAGCTGGGCATGGTGGCATGCGCCTGTACTCCCAGCTACTCAGAGGCTGAGGCATGAGAATCACTTGAACCCAGGAGGGGGAGGTTGCAGTGAGCCAAGATTTCACCGCTGCACTCCAGCCGGGACAACAGAGTGAAGAAAAAGAATAATTGAATTGCAATACATTTGGAAAGCCAAAAAAGAATTACAAATAAAAGTAAAAGCCATAGGTAGAAATTTGTAGTGGTAAATCATTTCTCATATGTATATGTATACAGAGCCAATCTTTCAAAATTTATTTTCACTCTCTAAAAGCATTTTCATAGGAGCTGTTGTTACACCACACACAGATTATTAGGTTTTCTCCCTTATTTTTCCCCCTTTAATTAGAAGTATAGATAACAGATAACTCAGAGCAGAAATTAGATCCTGAAAGTACCTGGTATTACTAAATTGGTTGGATAACGTGAAGTATTCAAAATAATTTTAAATAGGTTTTTCAGTTAAGAATTGTTTTTAGTTTTTAAATTTTTAATTTTTTAAATTTAATTTAAAAAGGAAAGTGAGCAACTCTGATTGCTTGTCAGAAAGATAAAAAACAAGAGAGCTACTTGTTCTTTGTGGTCTTGTTAATGAGGCATCAAATCCCAAATGCCTTTCCTTTGAAATGGCTTCAAGCATGGTTCTTCTAATCAAAGATTTCAGTAAGTGTTGTAATGGACTTCAAGAGGCACTGTGATGTTGTAAAAGGTTGCATGTGTGTGAGTATGTGTGTGTATGTGAGTGTGTGTGTGAGAGAGAGAGAAATTGTGTGTGTGCACATGCACACATTGGTGGAAGGATCTTTATATCTTGAAGTCTGACTCGTCCCACAGCCAGCTTTCCCCAACTATAAACTGGTGATGATTTTTTTTTAATTGCAAAGTGTTACATAAACATTTGGAAAATATCACTGTAGCAGGTAAAATTTAATTTCTTCATTTTCCTTGAATTCTACAAAACTGATTCTGAGCCCTCAACCTACGAGGCAAGTTATTATGAGTATTCTCTCTCTGTGCCTTCCCCAGGTCTTAGAAAGGGTCCTGGGAGGTGGAAAAGCCTTAGGTAGGAAAAGCTTTTTTTTTTTTTTTTTTGAGACGGAGTCTCGCTCTGTCACAAAGGCTGGAGTGCAGTGGCGTGATCTCAGCTCACTTGTAACCTCTGCCTCCTGAGTTCAAGGGATTCTCCCATCTCAGCCTCCTGGTAACTGGGACTACATGCGCACGTCACTCCTCAGCTAATTTTTATATTTTTTAGTAGAGACAGGGTTTCATTATGTTGGCCAGGCTAGTCTCAAACTCCTGACCTCAAGTGATCCGCCTGCCTTGGCCTTCCAAAGTGCTGGGATTACAGGAGTGAGCCACCACCCCTGGCCAATAACAATTTTTTTTTTTTTTTTTTGAGACAGAGTCTCGCTCTGTCGCCTAGGCTGGAGTGCAGTGGCGCGACCTCAGCTCACTGCAACCTCCGCGTCCCAGGTTCAAGCAATTCTCTGCCTCAGCCTCCTGAGTAGCTGGGATTACAGGTGGTGCCACCACGCCCAGCTAATTTTTGTATTTTTAGTAGAGATGGAGTTTCACCATCCTGGCCAGGCTGGTCTGGCTAGTTTTGAACTCCTGACCTCGTGTTCCACCTGCCGTAGCCTCCCAAAGTGTTGGGATTACAGGTGTGAGCCACCACACCCAGTCAACAAAATTTTTAAAGCAATTCACACTGGTTATCTTGGAGATGCCTGTTGCCCACGTCCTCATGTTTTTTTGGAATCCTGTGGCTCTGAGTTTTACTGTGCTATGCTCAGACAAGAGAATCTTTGCCAGCCAGGGCCAAGAGCCGGGAGTCTTTACCAGGCAGGGCGAAGATCCTGCCCCTCTGATATACCAGGCATCTCCTGCCTTCTGCTTGGAGAACCTTGTATCCCTTCCCTAGACCGAAAGCATCCCTTTTCCCATCAGGAGCATCTCTCTTATCTACTTCACCTTCCAGATCCTTTCACAAAAACCAGCAGGGAATACGTTTTTAGGCAGCTTCTGCCTTCTGACCTACCACTGCTCCTCAGCTAAGGGATAATATTAACAGATCTTCTTGAATACAGAGGTTAAACAAATAAGTAGAGCAAAACTCAAACTAATATGCCAACAAATTATATTAGCACATTATTTTTAAAATATAGAACATAGAAGTAATATTAGTTTTATTTTTTCTTGTTTATTCATGTATAGTACAAAAGCAAGCAGAGAAAAATTTTACAGATGAAGGAGACCAGCTCTTTAAGATGGGCATCAAGGTTCTCCAGCAGTCTAAAAGCCAAAAACAAAAAGAAGAGTAAGTCTTTATACAGTGACCTCAGCCAAGTTAAATTTCCAGGTTACGAAAAAAGAAAAATCCCAAATGTAGTGTATCATTAAAAGCTCATTGGGATAATGAGTAAGCGTATTTGCCCATAAGCTATTGTTTTGAAAAGGATCAAATTGAATTGAAAGAATCCCACAAATTATCATTGTAAACAAACAGGAGAACTGCATGTGAGATTGCAGTCCCCATATTAAGTGAAATTCAGAATGAAGACACTGACCTGAGCATTCATGCGGAAATATTGTTTTGGCTTTAATTTATTAGATAATTCAAATGAAATAAAACGTGTTATTTGAATTAGAGCAAGTTGTTGTATTAAAATGCTTTATTCTGCCTGGGTGTTTGTACAGTGTCTTATGATTTTCAAAGCACTTTCATGTATGTGATTCCATGTTATCTCCAGAACAGTAAGAAGAGCTTCATTTTTCCCCTTTAAAAAGTTGGAAACAGAGATTCAAACATGTTAAAGTGAGTTGGGCACAGACAGCTGAGAGGTGACCAAGCTGTGACCACATGGTCTTGTTCCCTATTCATTGTTTCTCTTATCACTTTTCTACTTTGTCTAAAGGGGAGACAGCAATATCTTCTCCCTCCACCCCACACTTCCAGTGGAGGGGCACAACTTGTGGTCACCCCTCAAAGCCTTGGGATCAAATCCTAGCTCTCTCATTTACTGGCTGTGTGCACTTGGATAAGTTACTCAACCTCTCTGTGACCTGGATAATACAATCGAGCTTTTACAATAGTGCCTGGCACATAGTAACCAGGAAATACAGGTGTGTTAGTTTTATCTTGAGTCCCCTAACTGGTAAGTTGAAGGTATGGGGGCAAAGAAAGCAAGGGTATTTTAAACCAATAATACAAAGTGTGGGCCCTTGCCAAGCGTGGTGGCTCACACCTGTAATCCCAGCTCTGTGGGAGGCCGAGGCTGGCAGATAGCTTGAGGTCAGGAGTTTGAGACCAGCCTGGCCAATATGGTAAAACCCTGTCTCTACAAAAATTAGCCAGACGTGGTTGTGCGCACCTGTAATCCCAACTACTCGGGAGGTTGAGGGAGGAGAACTGCTTGAACCCAGGAGGCAGAGGTTGCAGTGAGCCAAGACCATGCCATAACACTGTAGCCCCTGGGTGACAAAGCCAGATTGCATCTCAAAAAAAAAAAAAAAATAGAAAGAAAGAAAGAAAGAAAAGAAAAGAAAGTATGGGCCCTGAACTCCCAACAAGGAGATATCTCTTGTATTCACACAGAATAGGCACACCAGTCACAGGCAAGCATCCCAGAGCTGTGGTAGCTCGCCCCAGACAGGGCAGCAACAAAGTCCATGAGTTCTTAAAACCCAAACCTTTGAGAAGTATAAAAATACAGAGGATAAGGAGCACTCAGCTATGATCCTGGTTATGACAACATCAACAACTTTCATTTATCAAGCACCTGCTTTGTGCTAGTTACTGTTTTAGGTACTTTACATGTGTAAATTATTCATTGCTCACAGTGATACTGTGAGACATGGATAATTATCCCCAAATTACAGATAAGGAAATGGAGAGTCAAAAAGATGATGTAATTCGTCCCAAGAGACAAGCAAGAAGTCAGGGAGTGGTTCAACCAACCCCAGCAAAGCCTGGACCTCACACTGAATGTCCCTGGGGGCTGTTATAATGAGGACGGGGTAAAATCAGATCCCAAAAATACAATCCAGCCTAATAGGAGCTCATCTCACTAACATGCCCACTGGCTAAATAAGTAAGAACAGAGCATTCTCCAGCCAGCCTAGCTAGAAGAAACAGACGTGGAGCGCCAGGCAGAGGCTGGTCCCTGAGATTTCAGATGACCCCTGACTATAGCCTGGGAGCCCACACAAATAAGGGGCACAGTAGGTGTGTTACATCAAGTCCAAGGAAACCCTGGATTTGGCCCAATGGGACAAAATCACTCTGAGACGGTCCCAGGTAACCATCCACTTAACCTTGAAAGGGATCTTCCTCTTTGGCCTAAAGAACAGGTAGAAAACCCAATCCTAATAGCAGACCATCCATCAGTGTGGGAACCTTCATGCCTACCTGGGTGTCATTCAGTTTCACGCTATTCTTACCAAGACTGTCCTGCCCACATCCTTGCCCCAGAACTCAGTCTCCTGACCACCCCCCGCCACCTTTTTTTGAGATGGAGTCTCACTCTGCTGCCCAAGCTGGAGTGCAGTGGCACAATCTCAGCTCACTGCAGCCTCCACCTCCCTGGTTCAAGTGATTCTCCTGCCTCAGCCTCCCAAGTAGCTGAGATTACAGGGGCCCACCACCACGTGCAGCTAATTTTTGTATTTTTAGTAGAGACAGGCATGAGCCACCGCGCCCAGCCTCCTGACCCTTTTGAGTTGGTAGCAATGGAGAACTGAAATCTAATGGGCTCATAGAAAGAGATCTCAGGAGTTTGTGGGCAAGCTGGGTGAAGTTCTTGTGTTATCAGGATGGCCTGCTGTCTCCTTAAGCAAGTTATACCTGTGCAGCCATGCCTAAGCGTAGGGCAGGTGGAGAAAAAAATGACTGCACACCCTCCTGACCAAAGGAGAAGAATTTCATTCCCGCTCATTCCTCTGTTCTATCCCCTCTTTGCTTTGCTACTTCCTGGGTTGGCAGGCCAGATGTAAGATAGGTTAAGACTATCCTTTTGGCTCCTCCACACCCACATCCTGGACCAATTCATTCGTTCATTCACTCATTCATTCAGTCTCTTCTTTTGTATGAGTAGGAAAAAAATCACTGAACAAGTTAGTACTGTTAAAAGTACAGATACTAAGCAAGCATATGTCAGAGAGAACAAATTTGTCTGAGTGAGGAAGCCTCACTGACAGCTAGAGTGGTGGCCCTTCATTAAGAATCAATCCCCATCAGCAAAGAAGTTTTGAAGATAAGCCATTGTTTTATACCAAGTTTCTGATGTGCCCTGCAGAAACATTGAGCCCTTCCTCCCCCATCACCCACCTAAGCATCCAATGCCAGACCCTGTAGAGATGATCCAGATAACTAACTAAATTGTCTTTCGGGATCTGCCCCTGCTGCCCAGCTTCTCCCACCTTTTTCCTCTTGGGGATTGCAGCCCATATCTTAATCTTACCTATCAGCAACTTTCTCCAGCCCTGGATCCTGCTTCTAGTATCCCTTATAGCACCTTGGGTTTTTCTCCTAGGGAACCCATATGCCCACACTGCCCTTGGAATGCAAGACACCTAGAAGGATTTGTTTTGCAGCCTGTTGCTGCCCTCCAGGTCCAGAGACTGAGTATAAAATGCTAGAGATACTAGGTGTACTACTGGAGGCCCCTGCAGCCTATCTCAGGTTTCTGTGCCCCGGTCCATGCTGGTGCTCCTGTCGAAGTAGGCTATAGAGTTGCAGCAGGAAGCCACATGACAGAAAGGCACAAGGGAGTCTGTATCCTGATGCCAGGCTCTCTTCCTGTTGCCTCTCCCTGGGTGCCAGACATTTGCCTTTAGTGACCTTGAGACCATCTACCTTGTTTGCCTTCCCACCTCCAGAATTTCAGCTTGCTTTGACCTGGGTTAATTTCTTTCTTGATCTCCTGAACTCCAGTTTTCTGCCTCTTTTTTTTCCACTGGAGTACTCACCCTGTGTTTTGACATCCAGGACTCTAATGCCTACCTGGATGTTTCTCTGTCTGAGGTCCTTCTTGCCTGGACTACTCTGCTCCAGCTTCTGCCCAAGAGCAGCTTATTTTAGCCTCAGCATGGATAGGCTGTACAGAAAGGTAAGTCTCCTGATTCTCCTGAGTCAGAAGCAATGGTAGATTTTTGTGGGGTTTTTTCCCTGTATTTGAGCCAAGGTCACAGGTAGAAGTTAATGCTTTCTGGTCTTTCTACCTTCAAAAAGGAAGTTATAAAAGTGAAAATAAATGCCTAAAATACTCCCTATCTCTGACACGTTTTGACCTTGCAAGACTCTCCATCACTTCGTATACCAATGAGGTCCAGGTGACTTCTGACTGGGACTCGAAGAGTGCAGTGTAAGGTAATCCTGTGGCAGCTATCATTTTAATCACTAAATGTTCACACCACTTACCACCTAATTATAGGAGAACAATTACCATGCTATAAAACTTTAGAATCAATGCAACAGTCCCAATAATAATAGCTAAATGTACTGAGTGCTTACTCTATACCAGTCACAATGCCAAGCACTTCCCACGATTGTCTCATTTAATCTTCACAGCAACCCTATGAAGCGGATGCTATAATACTATCCCCATTTCATATATTAGAGGGTCACAGAGAAGTTATATAACTTGGCTGAAGTTCTCCAACTAGTAAGGGGTGGGACCAGGATTTGAAACAGGCAGTCAGAATCTAGAGCCCCAGCCATTAAGGTTTTGTTTCACTATTGCTTTTCCAAAGAGTCTGACTTTGCTGTGTTGAAGAATATATTCTGTTTAGCAAATTATTTTAAGATATGAAGGGATCATCATACTCCTGATAGCAGCTTCCTAGAGGTTACATTCCAATTTTGATTATTCTTATATTTTTCAGAATTTATTTTATAAAAAAAAATTCATAAATAACGGTGGTGTCCATGGGAGAGTTCCCTATTTTAGGATAAGTTCCTCAATTTTTCACTTTACTCAGTGTATAAGCTTACTCAGTGTATTAGATGGTGTATCTTACATATTTCTGTATCAGTGCATAAGATGGTGTATCTTATATATTTCTCCTTTTTAGTAGCTTTATTGTTTGTGAGATATATTTGAAATTATAACCTTAGGACTGCTTTAGGAATGAAAAAAATCTACTGATCTAGAGATGTAATGAACTTCACTAAACTGTATGACAACTGGTTCCTGTTTGTTAGAGAGAAGTAGTATGAAAAGTATTGAAGAGGGAGAAGAAAATTTCATTTTTGAAAATCAAACTTGACTTCCTATTCTTGAAACAGAGCCTACCTACTTTTTGCCAAAGCAGCTGACATGGGAAACTTGAAAGCTATGGAGAAAATGGCTGACGCTTTGCTATTTGGAAATTTTGGCATGCAAAATATAACAGCAGCTATCCAATTATATGAGTCCTTGGCTAAAGAAGGATCATGTAAAGCCCAAAACGTGAGTTTTGAAGGAAAATGAAACCTTAAATAGCTCTATCCTGAAATAACTATAGACAGCATGTGAAAGGAATTGAGCAATAGTATTCCAGCTCTGCTGCATGAACCCAGTCTAGGGAGGTTACCGTAATGCACTGAAACAGTGGTGTCAGGGCAGGAGTGCAGCAGAAGCCGCCCTGGGCAAATTGTTCTAGTTCCATGCATGACTTTCGGGAATGGAACAGAACTGCTTTCTAATCCACCTTTCTATTGTCCATGACCATGCACGTGTTTTCAGATAATTTGGGACTTCCGAACCCCCAACAGCTAAATTTTATATAAAATGTATTCACCTATATGTAGAAATATGAAACTATATATATTATCTTAGGGTGATATGTTTGCATGATTTTTACATTTCAAATATTTTATAAGCTAAATGTAATTCCTTTTCTATTTTAATAAATGCATTCCATTTTATTCCAAGAATAACATCACCATTTCATAGAAAATCTGGAAAACAGGAGAAAAAAAGCTTTTTCCAAGCCAACCATCTTAATTCAACTACTGTTAGGACTGCTTTGTACTTCTGCTTGGCTTCTTTCTTTGTGCATTTCTCTTTTTACATCATCCTAATCACGGGGCAATTGCATATATCATTTTGCTTCTGGCTACTTTCACTTAATGCTATAGCAAAAGCATATTTTCATGTTGCTGTAGTCTTTACTATGAAAATCTTTTTTTCTGATTATGGAAAAAAATCTGAGAATTCAGAAAGTATGAAAAAGAAAGTAATCTAAAAGCTTTCCCCCCAGAGATCACATTTGTTACTATCCAGTGAAGTTCAGAAGCTAGACTTGGGGTCAGACAGACCTAAGTCTGAATTTACTCTTTCATTTGTTTATTGAATAAGCTACTTTACAAAACCCTTTCACCTTCTTCTGCATGAAAATTTGACCTTTGTTTCACTCTCTAGTTCTGTTTCCCTGGTGATCTGATAGGAATAAAATGCCAACTATATTTTTAGTTAACCTTGCTTCTGGTAGAAATGACCTCTGATTGGCAAACTGCCTTTGAATTGGGAGAAAAGATCATGAACCATAAATACCAGATGGAGGTAGTACTTCTTGGGCAACATGGTGAAACCCCATATCTACTAAAAATACAAAAATTAGCTGGGCATCATGGCACATGCCTGTAATTCCAGCTGCTTGAGAGGCTGAGGAGGAGAATTGCTTGAACCTGGGAGGCGGAGGTTGTAGTGAACTGAGATTGCACCACTGCCCTCCAGCCTGGGCAACACAGCAAGACTCCATCTCCAAAAAAAAAAAAAAGAATTCCCACAGAAAAAAAGTCCAGATGCTGCCCTGTTGGCATACTGTGGTTACTATGCCGTACCTGTCTTCATACACTGGTGGCGACATAGCCCATGGGTGTCCTGTGAGTCTGTATGTTTAGTTGAACCAGAAGTTGGACTGGAAGACCCCTGGTGGATGGGGCAACCTCACTAATTTTCATCTGTAAAGTTAAGATAATGATGAAACATTGGGTACTGCATCCTTCTGGTTCACTGCTATATCTCTACCATTTAACACAGTGCCTGGGACAAGAATTATAAGTTGAACAAGGAATTAATTAATTAATTATAAGTGAATTTATGGAGTTATTGTGAGGATTAAAATAATGTGGGAAGACAGTTTCATACCTGGAACACTGTAATCTTTCATTATAGAGAAAGGAAATGTGGGAGGAGGGGGGATTAGGGAGATATTGGTTAAAGGATACAAGATTTAAGCAAGGAGGAGGATATAAATAATATTATTACTCCAATATTATTCTTCTGGAATATTTTCCAAGACTCCATAGAATTTTTTTTTTTTACAAAAACGAGCTAATACTTTAGTTGCTCCTTCCTAACTTGCTCTTTATTCACTTAACAATGTATCATAGATGTCTTTCCATGTTAATATATACAGACCGACATCATCATTTTAAATTATTTAAATCATCATCATTTAAATTAAGTTGCCGAATACTGCTTTTACATCAGGGACTCTTTCTTGAAATTACATGTGAAATAATGCAATAAACAGATTTGTAAATGTTATAATAAAATATGAGAGCTATTAAACCTTCATTCCCTGTATTTGCTTAATCAAAAATATAAAGTTCCAAGACAGACCAAATGTTACCACAGATAACAGTTTCCTCCACTAAAAATGGTATCACTAAAGACCAAATGTTACCCTCACTCCCACCACTAAAAATGGCAACACTTAATTTCTTTCCAAACTATGTCAACATGAATTTTATTTTCTTAGTGTGTGTATACATTAGTTAATAAGTCAACAATTGTTTCTTGGATAGCTACTATGTGTCAAACATAATGTAGTTAATGGGCAGAAAAAGATTACTAGGTCAGAGTCCTCCTAGGTCAACCTGAAATACAAATAATAGCAGCACAATTTAGGTGGACTATAGTTAAGGTACGTATAAAGTGCTTTAGTCACAGAAGAGGGTCTGGCTAGTTCTGCCTAGGGAAGGTAAAGAGTGTTTCAAGGAAGAAGTGACATTTACACTCAGTCTAGAATATTGGATAAAGGAAATATCAAAGATTTCACTTGTTTGTATATAAATAAAGCATTTGATACAAGGTCGAAATATTAATTACTCCCAGAAAAGAAGTTCCAAACTTACTTTAGAAACCATGGTTCCTAAAACACATGGATTTTAGAGTTGAAGTTGGAGTTTTATTCTAGGTAATGTGGTTATTGCGTCTAATTTGTGTTACTTTAGCTAATGTAGTTACATCTAGTCAGTTACATCTAGCTAGTGTTACTCTAAGTAGTGTGGTTATCACATGGCCACAAATATCCTCAAATCCCACTTAAGTGACCATCAGTTGCTTGCCATTTTTTGTTTCTTTTTTTGCCTTTGGTTTTAAGGAGAATCATGTGGAAGAATGTAATTGGCTGAGTGCCAACCCAGTGCCAGGAGGAACAACTCTAAATGTCTAACCACTGGTCACGAATTATTACAGTCATCTTTGCAGAGAAAAGCAGGCATTGTTGAGACAGTACTCTAAGAAATGTACAGTTACAGACTTCAGGGTGGCATAGTGTGGTGGCAGAGAAGAGGTTCCCAAGTCAGAAGTTTTGACCATATGTGAGTCCATATATTCTACCACTTAGTAGCTCTTCCATCTTTTGTTTATTCTTTTAGTATCTCTGAAGAAGTTACTTCTCTAAACCTTAGGTTTCCCAAACCTATATCTATTATCTTAGGGTAAAAAGAGATTGATAGTAATACCCACATTACTTCACAAGGTTGCCGTAAGAACTAAAAAATATCTTCAAGAGTCCTTAGCAAATGTTAAAGAAGATTAATGAATACTGTTGTGTAACAATTTCAGTCTCAACAGCATTGTCTTTGGGGTCAGTCAGTTCTGGCTTTACATCTCAGCTCCAGCTGGCCCCTAATGACTTGTCCTCTCTGGGGCTCAATTTCCTCTTCTGTAAAATGGGGATATTTACTTAGATATGTGAGTTTTGGTCTCAAGGAGAACCAGAAGACAGAAAATGAGTGAGGACAAACTTATGGCCCAAAAGGCTGACATTGACCTGGTATACAAAATTCAGCTGAACAAGTTTGTTGTTGTTGTTGTTGTTTGTTTTGGTTTGGTTATTTGAGACGGAGTCTCGTTCTGTTGCCCAGGCTGGAGTGCAGTGGAGTGATCTTGGCTCACTGCAACCTCCACCTCCCAGGTTCAAGAGATTCTCCTGCTTTCAGCCTCCTGAGTAACTGGAACTACAGGCTGTGCCACCACACCTGGCTAATTTTTGTATTTTTAGTAGAGAAGGGGTTTCACCATGTTGGCCAGGCTGGTCTCAAGCTCCTGACTTCAGGTGATCCACCCTCCTTGGCCTCCCAAAGTGCTGAGCCACCACACACGGCCTCTGTTTATTAAAATACTAAAATACTATGATATCGATTGATTTAAAAGTATCTGCTCAACCCTCTCTTACGCCCTCCCTGACATCCACCCTTATTCCTCACTAGAATTCCCCGACCCCAAAATTCCCATGATCTAGCAAGCATAGTGTTAACATCTGGATAAGCAGGGAGACTCCAGGATCCTGCCCCCAGCACTATAGCTGGATTAAATTCCAGTGCTTTGATGGATTCAGTTCTATATTTTGACTATCATCCCTGTCACCACTATAGCAAAATCTGTTTCCAATAGCAAGTCCCCTTGCAGTTGGTGTATTTCCTTGTGCAAAGAACAACTTGTTAAAGAGCTTCTGTGCCACAAACAATAGTTTGATGGCTGGTTGCTAGGACCAGACTGGCCACAGGCCATCCTGACTACAGCTCTCTAATAAGGCTGGCCCAGTGACCACCTTTCTTCTTGGGTTGTTTGTGCCAGCCTGGTACAGAAATCCTGCCCGCACTGCTGGAAGTGTTGGGAACTGTGAGGACAACATAGCAACAGAAATGTGGGTAAAGAAACTGGAGAAAGAGAGAGAGAGAATGAGAGAGAGACAGCGAGACTGAGAGAAGAGAGAATGAAGACATCTATTATCTCTGAGGGGAAAGGGAAGAACAATCAGAAATACTGAAATATAATAGATGAGACGAGCCTGGAGTGCCAGAGGTCTGGTAGGGACCCTATTTAACAATAACAAGAACAAAAACATAGGAATTCCTATTAAAGTGGCATTAAGGAGACAGAAGGGAAGAAATGCAACTTCTGGCTATGTACAAAGGAAAGCTGGATGGAGGAAAGGAGGCAGAATTACTTTTCTTCATGCACCTTCAGTGGTTTACCTTGCAAAAATTCAAATAAACTGAAGGAAATCCAGATAAGGGCAACGAAAGCAATTAAGGTTATAAACAGAGTCCATTAAATTGATTTTCAGAGGTTCCATACCATTCAAATAATAACTATTAATTAACGGAATAGTCTTCATGAAAATGGTGGAAATAGAGGAAATTTCAAACAATCATACCCTAGAAGATGTCCTATAAAATATTATACTTTACCAAGCTGGAGGTAGATTAGTTATATATTTTTCTATTTCTCATTTCTCATCCAGGAAGCAGAAATTAGAATTATAAAGACTCACTCTCTCCTTAATATTGATGAACTGTCCTCGATAAGAAATTTGTTAATTTGCCAAACAAGAAGGTTGGATGAAATCTCATTTGCTTTAAGAGTCAAAAATGGCCAGACACGGTGGCTCATGCCTGTAATCCCAACATTTTGGGAGGCTGAAGCAGGGGGATTGCTTGAGCCCAGGATTTTAAGACCAGCATGGGCAACATGATGAGAACCCTGTCTCTACAAAATTACAAAAATTGAAATTAGCTGAGCATGATGGTGCATGCCTGTGGTCCCAGCTACTCGGGAGGCCAAGGCAGAGGACTACTTGAGCCCAGGAGGTCAAGGCTGCTGTGAGCTATGCTTATACCACCACACTCCAGCCTGGGCAACAGAGCAAAACCCTGTCTCAAAAAAAACCAAGAAATTGATCAACCAGGCATGGTGGCTCATGCTTGCAATCCTAACACTTTGGGAGGCTGAGGCGGGAAATCACTTGAGCCCAGGAGTTCAAGACTACCCTGGGCAACATAGTAAGGCCCTATCTCTACAAAAAAAAAAAAAAAGTATTAGCCAGGAGTGCTGGCACGTGCCGGGATGTGCCTGTAGTCCCAGCTACTTGGGAGGCTGAGGTGGGAGGATCACTTCAGCCAAGGAGGTCGAAGTTGCAGTGAGCCGTGATCATGTCACTACACTCCAGCCTGGGCAACAGAACCAGATCCTGTCCCTCAAATAAAAAGAGAAAGGGGAGGGGAGGGGAGGGGAGGAGGAAAAGGAAAGAAAGGAAGAAAGAGAGAGAGAAAGAAAAGAGAAATTACTCATTTGCATTGTATTGCCCTTAAAACTTAATTTAATAGTGGTGATCTCTAAGTGTGGTACTATATGTGGCGATTATGTTCTAGGTTTATTTGTTTTTGAGACAAGATCTTGCTCCATTGACTAGGCTAGAGTGCAGGGGCACAATCATGGCTCACTGTACCCTCAACCTCTTGGGCTCAAACAATCCTCCCACCTCAGCCTCCCAAGTAGCTAGGACTGCAAGCACAGGCCACCACACCAGGCTAATATTTTGTTAATTTTTTTTTTTAAAGACAGGATCTCACTATGTTGCCCTGGCTGGTCTCAAACTCCTGGCCTCAAGTGATCCTCCAAACTCAGCTTTCCAAAGCACTGGGATCACAGGCATGAGCCACCTATTTTCTTTCTAAAAATATTTCTCTGGTTCTTTTTCCTCTAAATGTTTTATTCATGGGTATGTATTACCTTTGATATCAGAAAAAAAAATATTTAACTTAGATGTATACACTTCCTTGGTTACATAGTTTAAAATAGTTTTGCTGTGGATTATAAAAAAATTCATTCTATCATGTAAAAATAAACATCACTGACATATAAAAGAGAAAGATATGAGTGTTTGCCTATTTTATCATGCTTTATGATTCTATAATAATTCTATTTTAATGACAAAGATTCCACATTTTATTTATTTATTCCAAATTTAAATTATAGAGCCGGGTGTGGTGGCTCATGCCTGTAATCCCAGCATTTCAGGAGGCCGAGGTGGGTGGATCACTTGAGGTCAGGAGTTTGAGATCAACCTGGCCAACATGGTGAACCTCCGTCTCTACTAAAAATACAAAAATTAGCTGGATGTGGTGGCACATGCTTGTAATCACAGCTACTTGGGAGGCTGAGGCAGGAGAATCACTTGAACCTGGGAGGCAGAGGTTGCAGTGAGCCTAGATGGGGCTACTGCACTCCAGCCTGGGCGACAGAGTGAGACGCTGTCCCAAAAAATTTTTTAAAATTAAAATACAGAAACATTTCACAGAGGGACTATAGGTTATTAGCACTGTGCTACTCTAGAAAAAAATATTTTTAGTATCCACCTAATGATCATTTTGATAATTCTAGAATTACCTGCATTGAGCATTTCTTCTTGATGTTAATGCTCTTTTTGTATTAAGAGTACAGACAGTACCTGAGTTGTTCATTAGGGTTGATTCACACTTTTGTTTGGTATGCAATTTGAGCTAAAAGTAATGATTACAGGTGCTTTCAAGCTTCATGCAGTAATTAAAAGAAAATTGCTTAATCTTTTTTTCTCCTTTAATAATAATTTCTTATATAAAAAGTAGAAGGAGGAATATTTAATGCTTAAATTGTTATTATGGAACTTGAGTAATTTACTTTGGAGTACAGTAAAATATTTGAACTTAACTCTTTATTAATTTAAATCCCAGCCACTGTAACAATTCCTTAAAAACACAGCATAATGGTTAAGTTCAGAAATATGTCTTACAGGGGCCAGGAGCCCTGGCTCATGTCTGTAATCCTAGCTCTTTGGGAGGCCGAGTCGGGCAGATCACTTGAGGTCAGGAGTTCGAGACCAGCCTGGCCAAGATAGTGAAACCCAGTCTCTACTAAAAATACAAATAATTAGCTGGGTGTGGTGGCGCATGCTTGTAATCCCAGCTATTTGGAAGGCTGAGGCAGGAGAATCACTTGAATCCAGGAGGTGGAGGTTGCAGTGAGCCGAGATTGCACCATTGCATTCCAGCCTAGGCAAGAGTGAAACTCTGTCTCCAAAAAAAAAAGGAAAGGAAAAATAAACAAGTCTTGCAAACAATTTGCAGAACTTGACCTTTACAAACCACTGATAGTGTCATTGGTATCATCACTATTATGTCGCTTTCTCTTTCAATTCACAACATTTTTCTTTTCTGGATTAAGATTTAATCATTCTGTAATCCATATCATTTTATCTCACCTTTATCTCAGAAAAGGACCAAAGTTGGTAAGTGACAATGCCCAAGTATTAAGGTATAGGACAGGCCGGACGCGGTGGCTCGCCTGTAATCCCAGCACTTTGGGAGGCCGAGGCTGGCAGATCACGAGGTCAGCAGATTGAGACCATTCTGGCTAACACGGTGAAACCACATCTCTATTAAAAAATACCAAAAAAAAAAAAAAAAAAAATAGCCGGGCATGGTGGCGGGCGCCTGTACTCCCAGTTACTCGGGAGGCTGAGGCAGGAGAATGGCGTGAACCTGGGAGGTGGAGCTTGCAGTGAGCCAAGATCGCGCCACTGCACTCCAGCCTGGGTGACAGAGCGAGACTCCGTCTCACCAAAAAAAAAAAAAAAAAAAAAAGTATAGGACAGTGCTTACTATAATCAGCATATTTACTACACGATAACCCATAAGATCATAAGACTTCCTCTAGTGTCCTGGCATACTTCAAGTAGTATTTTAAAAATTAAATTAAAACTCAGCCCTCCAGAGAGTTCATTCAAAATCATGCATTGTTAGTTTTCTGCTAAAGAGAGTGGAAGTGTAACCCTGGGTTGATGATTTGAGGCTGGTAAAAGCATGGTTTTACTCTTTACATTTAAGAGTGAGTTTTATACTGAGGAATACGCCCCTCCCCAGTCACAGAATGGAACTATAACTCTCATACAACCGACTTCACAACTTCCTGAGCTCACAGATTTCTCCAGGAGGATCAGGCCAAATAGTTTGCTAGGCACCACACAAAAGGATCCACTGTTGGTGAAAGTATCTTAAAATATAACCCCAACTCAATAGAACAGTATCTTTATTTTCTTATTAAAAAAAAGGTCAGTATATTTGTTTACATCAATGTTTCTGCATAACTAAATTAGATTCTAAATTGAGCAGAATCAAAAATTGCCAAGAGTTGCAAGAAAAATAAAAATCTAATATTGGCAGAAGATATCCTTAAAAAGAGCCAGTTTAGCCATTTATATATATAATACAAGGGTTAGAGGAGTACCAGGATCCCAGACGCCTTCCATTGGCAGAAACTGTCTTTATGGTCCACTTTCCTAAAAGAGGAATGTTTGCGATCAGAGGAATTGGCAGAATCATAGACTATTTATTTATATGTTTATTTATTTGTTTGTTTATTTTGAGATGGAGTCTTGCTTTGTCACCCAGGCTGGAGTACAGTGGCACCATCTCGTCTCAGTACAACCTCTGCCTCCCAGCTTCAAATGATTCTCCTGCCTCAACCTCAAAGTAACTGGGATTACAGGCTCACACCACCACACCCAGTTAACTTTTGTCTTTTAGTAGAGACAGGGTTTCACCATGTTGGCCAGGCTGGTCTCAAACTCCTGACCTCAAGTGATCCTCTCACCTCGGCCTCCCAAAATGCTGGGATCACAGGCGTGAGCCACTGCGCCCGGCCAAATACATATATATTTTTTATTTTTGGTGTATATATTAAATAAATGACACAAGTTATGCTTATAAACTGCATGTTAGAGTTATAATGTGTTTAGGAAATGAACTCCATAGTCAATTTCCAAATTTAAGGAGTTCTTTGTACTGGAAATGGTAATAAATATAATTGAAATTATAATAAACTTAAAAAAAGATGTACTTTTGTTTTAATTGAATTGTAAGATCTTGATGTATTTTGATTTTTGGAAGACATTTTACAGTCTCACATGATGTTCTCACGAACTAGATGGAAAAATAAAAATGTGGACTTGATAATGGCAGTTGGAGAGTGCTAACAGTAATGAACTAATGTCAAGGTGAAAGCAGATCTCTGAAGTACTCCACGGGATTCTGCTCGTGACCCTATGGGTTTCAAATGCTTTTTTTTTTTGAGATGGAGTCTCACTTTGTTGCCCAGGCTGAAGTGCAGTGGCACAATCTTGGCTCACTGCCATCTCCGTCTCCCCCAGGTTCAAGTGATTCTCCTGCCTCAGCCTCACGAGTAGTTGGGATTACAGGCTTACCACCATGCCCACCTAATTTTTGTATTTTTAGTAGAGACAGGGTTTTGCCATGTTGGTCAGGCTGGTCTTGAACTCCTGACCTCCAGTGATCCGCCCACCTCGACCTCCTAAATACTTCTTCGACTAGTAAGTTGAAAAGCTAAGACTAGAGTGTTGCTAATAAGAAGGATAGAAAGAAAGGCATATTACCAATGGCACACATAAGTGTGTGGAATGAACTTCTAAGAATGGTGACAGAAATCATGAGTTCCAAATGAGTAGAACCTTGCAAATACTAGAAACACCCAAGCAGACTTTTACAATTCTGTTCTGACCAAAAATGACTCTACTGAGAGGAGTGAGGAGGAACCATGAGAAAGTGACACTGATGATCTAAATCATCATCTACCATAGCACATCCATAGATAATGTGTGAAATATGTAAATTAAGCAACAGCAATTTATCTAGAGTCATAACAATGGTAATTATCAAAGCAGTTGAACTGCTCTTCAGAACCATTTTAATTTTAATTTTTTTTTTTTTTTTTGAGAAGGAGCCTCTCTGTGTTGCCCAGGCTGGAGTGCCGTGGCATGATCTCGGCTCACTGCAACCTTTGCCTCCCAGGTTCAAGGGATTATCTTGCCTCAGCCTCCCGAGTAGCTGGGACTATGGCCCCCACTACCACGTCCAGTTAATTTTTGTATTTTTAGTAGAGACGAGGTTTCACCATTTTAGCCAGGATGGTCTTGATCTCTTGGCCTCATGATCTGCCCGCCTCGGTTCCCAAAGTGCTGGGATTACAGGTGTGAGCCACTGCGCCCAGCCAGAATTTTAACTTTTAATACACATGCATTGATTAATTTGACAAAAATATTTTAAAAGTTAAATTTAGATATTAACCCTCTCCTCTCAAAACAATTATTTTTAAAGCAAAAACCAGAAGTCCTCTTCTACTAAAAAGGGACCAGTAATTTGGAAAATGTCAAATTCCAGGTGTGGGGAAGAAATGTACGAGACGATCTTAAAATATCTTATCATACCCGATAGGAAAGATGGTGTCAGGAAATTAGGGTCATGACCAAGGGATGGAGGAGCCAACTCAAATAGGCTCCCACCGGCTAAAGCTGGAACGATCAAGCACCAAAATGAATAATGATGGCAATGGACTGAAACATCTAAAATCTATTTAAATTCATTTGTTCATAATGATACCTAGAAACAACACTCATTCATCACTTCGGGGGACATTAAAGAACCAACTCACATTATTTTGAAAACTGATAAAGCGAGTCAAGTATTTATCTGCCTATTCTGCACAATAGAGTATAGGTGACATTTTTCTTTATAGAATTATTTCAGCTAATAAATGAAGAAGGAATGACAGAATTATAATGTCTTCATTGCCACCCCTAATGAATCAGTGGATCCGAGATAGGAGGTGGGACTCGATTCCAGAGGTAAAGCTTGGACACTGGACCGAATTGAGTACTAGCTAAAACAGGGATGAGGTGGAAGCAACTTTCCATAAGACACACCTACCAATGTGCCATGTCAGTTTACCATTGCCATGGCAACACCCTGGCGTTACTGCCCTTTTCCATGGCAATGAGCTGACAACCCAGAAATTACTACCCTTTTCCTGGAAATTTCTGCATAAACCACCCCTTAATCTATATGTAATTAAAAGTAGGTATGAAGGCCAGGGGCAGTGGCTCATGGCTGTAATTCCAGCACTTTGGAAGGCTGAGGTGGGTGGATTGCTTGAGGTCAGGGGTTTGAGACCAGCCTGGCCAACATGGTGAAATTCTATCTCTATCAAAAATACAAAAATTAGCTGGGTGTGGTGGTGGGCAACTGTAATCCCAGCTACTTGAGAGGCTGAGGAAGGACAATCACTTGAACCCAGGAGGCAGAGGTTGCAGTGAGCCAAGATGGCACCACTGCACTCCAGCCTGGGTGACAGAGTGAGGCTCTGTCTCAAAAACAAAACAAAACAAAAAAACAAAAACAACAAAAAAAGTAGGTATGAATATGACTGCAGAGCTGCCCTGCACTGCTACTCAGCACACTGCCTGAGGGATAGCCCTGCTCTTCAGGAGCAGTTACAAAGCTGTAACACTGCTGAAGCTCTTAACACTGCTGCTTCAATGAAGCTGTTTTCTTCCACCCTACCACCAGCTCACCCTTGAATTCTTTCCTGAGCAAAGCCAAGAACCCTCACAGGCTAAGCCCCACTTTAGGGCTTGTCTGCCCTACATCAGACCTAAGCAAGCTCATCAGTGGCTTCTAGTTTCACAAAGCAGAGACAATAAATTATGCACCTCCTGATGGAAAACATAGTACTTTCTATGAGACAGTCTTGTCAAATAAGTTACATTAAGTTTGATCAACCCTCTAAGTCTGCCTACCAATTTACAGAAAATGGTGTTGCAATCAGCAAAATAATGACTAAGAGTAACTCTACAGAACAAATAAATTAATTGATGCATGCATATGTTCATTGCAGCACTATTTCACAATAGCAAAGACATAACATCAACCTAAATGCTTATCAGTGATAGAATGGATAAAGAAAATGTAGTACATATATACCATGGAATACTAGAGATCATACCCTTTGCAGGGACATGGATGGAATTAGAAGCCATTATCCTCAGCAAACTAAAGCAGGAACAGAAAACCAAATACCACATGTTCTTACTCATAAGTGGGAGCTGAATGATGATGTTGCAGGACTTTTCCCTAGTTCAGCTAAAGACGGAGTTCTTTGTCCCACAGCCATGAAAATTCAGGCTCACAGACAATTTGAATGCTGAATAAGACAGGGCTTTATTGGGTGAAAAAGGAAGAAAAGAAGGAAACAGGGACTCTTGCAGGGCCAGAGTCCCTGCTAGAGTGCTTCCCACCGGCAGTTCCACCCCAGTGTGCAGGCTGGTTGGTGTTTTTCCAGGGACCCTCTCCTACTAGCTGTCTCAATGAAAACACATGGACACGTGGGAGGGAACACCACACACACTGGGGCCTGTCAGAGGTGGGGTTGTGGAGGGAGAAAGAGCATCAGGAAGAATAGCTAATGGATGCCAGGCTTAATACCTAGATGATGGGATGATCTGTGCAGCAAACCACCATGGCAAACATTTACCTGTGTACCAAACCTGCACATCCTGCACATGTGCTCCTCAACTTAAAATAAAAATGGAAGAAAAAAAAAACTTAAAGATCAAAAAAGACTTAAGAGGCAGGGCATGGTGGCTGACACCTGTAAGTTCAACATTTTGGGAGGCCAAGGCGGGAAGATCACTTGCACCCAGGAATTGAAGACTAGCCTGGGCAACGTAGTGGGACCCTGTCTCTATTTTTTTTTAATATATATTTTTTTAAAAGATTTTTTTAAAGGCAAGAAATGTGCCACTCAGTTGCAATGTGTTCATCATATCTGGATACCAATTCAAATAAACAAACTTAAAAAAAAAAAGAAGAAAAAAACAAACTAACAAGGCAATTGGGCAAATGTAGATACTGACTGATGATGTTAAGGAATTACTATTAATGCTTTTAGGTGGATATGGTATTATAGTTACGTTATTTTAGAAGATTTTCTTTTATAGGTACATATTAAAATATTTACAGATGAAATATATGTTATCTTAAGATTTGCTTCAAAATAAACTGGATGGCTGGCTGGGGGAAATCAGTGTGGGTATAAATAGACTTGACTATCAGTTGATAATGGATACTTAAATTGGCTGATAGATACCATGGGGTTGATTATATTACTTATTTTATTTTATTTTATTTTATTTTTGCTTTATTTTGAGACAGAGTCTCACTCTGTTGCCAGGTTGGAGCGCAGTGGCACAATCTCAGCTCATTGCAACCTCCGTCTCCCGGGTTCAAGCAATTCCCCTGCCTCAGCCTCCCGAGTAGCTGGGACTACAGGCACCTGCCACCACACTTGGCTAATGTTTTGTATTTTAGTAGAGCCAGGGTTTCACCATGTTGGCCGGGATGGTCTCTGTCTCCTGGAATGATCTGCCCACCTCGGCCTCCCAAAGTGCTGGGATTATAGGTGTGAGCCACTGCACCTGGACTACTTTCATATATTTGAAATATTCTATTACAAAAAGGAAAAGTAGGCCAGGCATGGTGGCTCACACCTATAATCCCAGCACTGTGGGCAGTCGAGCAGGGGCAGATCACTTGAGGTCAGAAGTTTGAAACCAGCCTGGCCAACATGGTGAAAACCTATCTCTATCAAAAAAAAAAATTAGCCGAGCATGGTGGTATGCACCTGTCTGAGAGGCTGTGGTGGGAGAATCCTTTGGAACTAAGAGGCAGAGGTTGCAGTGAGCTGAGATGGGACCACTGCACTCCAGACTGGGTGATAGAGTGAGACCCTATCAAAAGAAAGGAAAGAAGGAAGAAAGAAAAGAAAGAAAAGAAAGAAAGAAAGAAAGGAAGGAAGGAAGGAAGGAAGGAAGGAAGGAAGGAAGGAAGGAAGGAAGGAAGGAAGGAGAAAGAAAAAGAAAGAAAGAAAGAAAGAAAGAAAGAAAGAAAGAAAGAAAGAAAGAAAGAAAGAAAGAAAGAAAGAAAGAAAGAGGAGAAAGAAAGAAAAGAAAGGGGAAGGAAGGAAGGAAGGAAGGGGAAGGGAAGGGGAAAGGAAGGGAAGGGAAGAAAAAATAGATGGAATAGGGCAAGACCTGTACATTAGTGAGAGGGAGTGGGATATTTCTATACTTGTCTGGTTTTTGTTGAGAATTGTAGTAACTTTCCCTGCCCCCAAAACGGCAACAGAAAGATTTCTAGTGTCACATGCTGTGGCAGAACATTAACACATATCATGAAAACATGGAGTCCATCTTTTCTCCCTTTGTATCGATGAGCTTGTAACTACAACCAATAAAGATTAATGAAAGTAATATTACACCATTTCCAAGGCTAAATCACACACACACACGAAAGATATAGGTCTGGCTCTCTCAGTGTGCTCGCCACCATGAAGAGAGCACACAACATGGAGAGGCCACATGTAGGTATTCTGCCCATTAGTTGCAGCTGAGGTCTCAGCCAACAGCTGGCATCAACTGCCTGACATGCGAGTGAGCAAGTCTTCAGATGATTCCAGTCCCCAGCCTTGGAGTTTTACAACTAAGGCCCCGGTATCATGGATGAGACACAAGCTATCTCCATTGTATCCTGTCCAAATTCTTGATCCACAGAATCTTGGAGCATAATAAATGGATTTTATATGACACTAAGTTTTGGGGTAATTTGTTCCACAGCCAAAGTAACTGTAACAAGGGTACTTATATTCAGAATTGAAAGGGTAGAATGCACTTTTCTCAGCAAGCACAGATGAAGTTTTTCAGCGATTCCTAGGGATTTGGCATTTTCTCCTGCCTTCAGTTGCATAGCTCAGCTGTGACAGCTAATCCTTTTGCATATAATTTAGTAATAAAGTTTAATCTGCTTTGGCATATCTTTGTTTCTTTAGGACCTTGACTGTTGCTTTGAAGGGAAATAGGAAGTTGTGGTCCTTCTTCTTACAAATGAATATTTGCTTCATCAATATGAAATCTACACTCTACTGCTCTGTTCTACGCCTTCCAAAGCACCTAAAAGTCTTCTGTTTTAATGCCAAATCTCAACATAATCTTTTTGAACGTTGCATATATCAATTAAACTTGACACATGTAGGACCAATAATGCACATAACTTAACTGAAGTTATGAAAGTATGAACAGCTGTGACAGAAAATCCAGGCAGACAAAAAAAGTATTCCCTGACTACATCTACATGCAAAATTAAGACTATAGAGAAAAGCATTCTAAACAAAATTTTTAAAAATTTGCAACCAAAAAAAAAAATTTTTTTTAATGATTCCACAAAGAAAAATCTCAATTTATTTGAGAAATGGTAGCTTTGACTAGAAGCAATGAACTACAAAATGATGACCAAAAGATAGCTTAGTCACACTTTTTATAAAATTACAAGTCTCCTAATTAATAGCAAAATTGAAATTGAACTGACATATTAAGCACTTATCATGATGATAATACTACATAGTAAAAATTATGGAATAGGGCTAATGCCAGATGCAGAGGAAAATATACAACTTTACGTGTTTTTAATAAACAAGAAATGGCCGGGCACAGTGGCTCACGCTTGTAATCCCAGCACTTTGGGAGGCCAAGGCGGGCAGATCACGATGTCAGGAGATCGAGACTATCCTGGCTAACACAGTGAAACTCCATCTCTACTAAAAATACAAAAAATTAGCCAGGCATGGTGGTGGGCACCTGTAGTCCCAGCTACTCGGGAGGCCGAGGCAGGAAAATGGCATGAACCCAGGAGGCAAAGCTTGCAGTGAGCCAAGATCGCGCCACTGCACTCCAGCCTGGGCGACAGAGCAAGACTCTGACTCAAAAACAAAAACAAAAAAAAAAAAAAAAAGGAAAAAAAATTAACTCTAGCAAAATAAATGTAGGACAAAAGGATTAGTAAACATAGAAACAGAAATCAATGTAATGAATTAGAGAACAAAGTCATTTATTTCATAAACAAAAACGAGATAATTCTTTAATTCTTTAAAATGCCCCCAATAATGGGGACAAAACTCTAGCTGCTACTCACACAATAGGTGCATTTGGTTGTTGCCAGGTGAGCCTCCAATGCCCATAACCAAGGAGGATTTAACAAGGGGATTTTATTGCTTGCAACAAGTAAGGAGGACACCAGAGGTAGTGCCCCAAAGCAGTGCCCCCACAAACAGGCGTGAAAACCGAGCATGTCTTGGGCTGGTCAGCTGAATCACTGTGTGTAGAGAGGGAGTCCTGGCCGCACAGGCGCAGTGGCAGATTATGTTTCTACATATGTCACATGTATAGAAAATAGAGAATAAGCTCCTCCCTGGGCCAGGTTTTTAAAATGATAACAATGAGAGTTCGCCAAAGTTCATCTCCTACTCAACCATCTCTGGATCCAACTGTTTTCTGTTTTTCTGAGGCTGAGCTTCTTCCAGGAACTTTTTGAAACAACTCAAAGTGCAACAGTTGCAAGTGGGCACTTTTTCAGTGTGTACCGGAAAACCCAGGGCCCCTGAGTTACATACCAGTCTATCACAATTTTTAAAAAATAACCAATGGGTAACATTGAGAATTTAAAAATAAAACCACAGATTGAAAGAAATGTAAGCAATTATGAGACAGTGCTATATTCAACTTTATGTGAATATATTAAAATCTAGATGAAATAAAGACATTTTCCAGAAAATATAAATCAGCTCCTCCTGTAGGGTATTACAGGTCACACTCATATCAATGTGGTAGGAGCCTTGACTAGACCTATAACTATGGAACAAATTGAAAATGTCAAAGATAAGCCTCTCCAAAGACACTACACTCAGATGGTTTTACTAGGAAATTCTATACAATAAAACCATCATAAATTTTTTTCTATTATGTAAATTATTTTTAAAAAAGAAGATCTTTAAATATCATTCTAAAATGTCTTAATAAGAATCCAGAAGAATAAAACAGGCAGATTTCATTTATAAACACCAATATAAGGTTTCTAAATAAAATTTTAGCAAATTGAAAAGCATGAAATTTAATCAAGTAGGATTTTTAACCAGAAATATTAAGATAATTCAACATTAAGAATACATTTTTATAGCTTAATCTCAATAAAATAGCACCGTATCACTTTCTACCTACTTATCCTGCTTCAGTTTTCTTCATGGTACTTGCTGTGATTTGAGTGTTTGTGTCCTCTCCAAAATTCATGTTGAAACTTAATGCCCAATATAACATTATTAATAGGTGAGGCCTTCAGGAGGTGATTAAGCCATGAGGGTGGTGCCCCCTGTATAGGACTAGGTGCCCTTATAAAAGGGCTTGAGGGACGAAGTTTGTTCCTTCTGCCCTTCCACCCTCTGCCAGGGAAGCACACAGGCTTTGACTTTCTTTTTGATTTCTGTAACCTGCAGTGCAGAGGACAGTGCCTGGCACCATCTGCTTAGTAAATGCTGATTAAGTGAATTTTATTAATATGCTAAGAAGAAAAAATATAAATAATTATAATACATGCTGAAAATAGAGTGATAAAATTCAACATTTGTTTCTGATTCTAAAAGTTAGTAAATGGAGAACATTTAATTGAAATTATTAGCAAAATGTATATATAATAGCAAACCACAACAGGCATCTATATTAAAATCAGAAACAAAAAAAAAAGAATACTTGCCATGACCACAATTCATTACATTGTTCTGGAAGTTTTACCCAATAAAATAAAAGGAAATGGGTTACATGAAAGAACTTACAAAATTATTATTTACAGATGATAATGTGTCAACTTAGTATACTCAAGAGAACATTTAAAAAACAATGGGTTAGAGTCACATGACATCTTTTTAAAAATAAATAAATAAATTTAAAAAATAAAAAACAGGCTGGGCACAGTGGCTCACGCCTGTAATCCCAGCACTTTGGGAGGCCGAGGCAGGCAGATCACCTGAGGTCAGGAGTTCGAGACCAGTTGGCCAACATGGTGAAACCCCATCTCTACTAAAAATACAAAAATTATCTGGGCATGGTGGCAGGTGCCTGTAATCCCAGATGCTAGGGAGGGTGAGGCAGGAGAATCACTTGAACCTGGGAGGTGGAGGTTGCAGTGAGCCGAGATCAGGCCATTGCACTCCAGCCTGGGTGACAAGAGCGAGACTCTGTCTCAAAATAAATAAATAAAAATAAAAATAAAAAACAATGGGAAGCCATTAAAAGGTACTAAACAGCGCCAAGGCGACACAAGCAGATTTGGCTCTACTCATATATGAAGAATGGAGAGGAGGAGAAAAGCCTGGATACTACTACAATTGTCCTCATGAGAATTGAGACTAACTCACAATAGCAGGTGCTGAAAGAAATGAATTGGAGAGATATTGTAGAGGTGAAATTCACTGGAAGTTGATGGTAAATTGGTTACTTGGGGTAAGACAGTAGGAGGTATCTCAGATACCTCCTGCGTGGGGTTATAAATATGAGAGTTCTGGGAAAGAGAGCCGGAGACTCATTATACAGAATGTAGACTTTTCTAATACTCCTGTTTTCAGCCTTGTTCTTCACCGATATTCTTTAATGTGTCTATGTCTCAAAGTCTGAAGTCTCCTTGGTCTAATTTCTTCAGGGAATAAGCCTCCCATCTCCAGTGGGGTCAGGGGATGGGCTATCCGCCTGGCTGCACAGGACAGGGGTTAGGACTGCTCTTTTTATAGACTCCTAATCAATACCCATATATAGCCAGGCGTGGTGGTGGGCACTTGTAGTCCCAGCTACTCGGGAGGCTGAGGCAGGAGAATCACTTGAACCTTGGAGGCGGAGACTGCAGTGAGCCGAGATCATGCCACTGCACTTCAGCCTGGGCGACAAAGAGAGACTCCGTCTCAAAAAAAAAAAAGAAATTAATGCAAATTATGAAGCACACATTTAAGATATCCCTTATCCATACAGATAAGAATAAATATGAGATAAATTGATTAAATTGTGTTTTTTCTTTTGTGCTTTAGGCATTAGGATTTTTGTCTTCTTATGGAATAGGAATGGAATATGATCAAGCTAAGGTAAAGGTCATTCTGTTTTATTCTGGAACAAAATTGATTTCTTTAAAATGGACATTGAATAAAACCTACTCATTAATTAAAGGGGTTCACTCTAGTGTAGTAGTTGAAAGCACCAGCTTAATAGTCAAAGAAATGTAGTGTTCTTATGCTATAAGTTTCTTAAAGCCTCATAAGTCAACTTCTTCATTGAAGATAGATAGTATCTGCTTCATAGGGAAATTATGATGATTAAATGAAATATCTTATACAATGCCCTTATCACAGACTCCAGAGATTAGTAAACCCCTAATAAACGGCAGCCATCTTTACAAAGGAGAGTGAAATTTGAAATTTATTTCGGAGTACCTCAATGGGTCATTGTGGGACTAGGAATAAAAAAGGAATCGTGGTTTGAGTTTCAAATTTAAATGGCCAACCTGGTTTGGGGGGTTTTTTGTTTGTTTGTTTTTACTTTAGGCACTGATATATTACACCTTTGGAAGTGCTGGAGGAAGCATCATGTCCCAGATGATTTTGGTTTGTAAACAGAATATTCTTGGGACCAAATTTGTATGCCATAAATACAGCATTGTCTTGAATATTAAGATGCATCTGTTGGTGTTTTAGGGGTACAGATATTTGTCAGGAATCAATGTTCTACAGAATTGTGAAGTTGCCCTAAGTTATTACAAGAAAGTGGCAGATCATAGTAAGTAATCCACATAACTTATTTAAAAATAAACAGCTCCCAAGGAATTAGAAAAATGAATCAATAACAGTTCAATTGATATAAACTTATGAAAATATCAAAAGCGTATGTTCTTAACATGTTGTAATACAATTCTTTTAATATAATACAGAGTTTCTGTTTCCTTAATAGCTACTTTCCAAATAATTTTAAAAGATTATACTCAGTTTTTATTTTCGTTAATATGTATCCCCAAACAATTCTGTTTTACTTGCTTTTGTGATGTTCTTTCCTTTGCTGAGGATTTGAATGTAACACCAATAAATATTAAGCAGTTACCATAAATATAACATTTAGAATATGGGATGACTGCCAAAAATTCCTAAAGGAATGAATGTAAGGTACATACATTGGAGGTATCTATCACCACATATGAGAACAATTCAAGCAACCATTAGTCTAAATGTAATCAGAATAACATCTAAACACACATCTTTGGCACTATGAGGATCTGAGAAAAGAAAGAAGGAGGAAAAAAAATAGTTTTGAATTTAAGATGCTATATATAACAAGATCATTTCATGTGCTTAGTGAAATTTGAATTACTATATATATTTCAAACTGCACACTTTGTTAGGTGTATTCAAGCATATTTATATTTATTTTCAGACTATCCATAGGAAGTAATTAAAGAGCAGTGATTATACCTGTATTATAGTCTTAGTCTCAGAAAAAAATTATGGATAGAGTGAGTTGTCTGCGCCTAAAATATCCCCTTTCCGTGAGTCTTTTTGGTCAAGATCTTCTGTAGAGTCTGATATAAGTTGATACAATACTTGCATAGGTTGCAAAGAAGAACTAGAGAACCCAATAAACAAAAATCTGCACTTTTTTTTTTTTTTTTGAGACAGCGTATCCCTCTGTCATCCATGTTGGAGCACAGTGGCTTGATCTCTGCTCACTGCAGCCTCCGCCTCCTGGGTTCAAGCAATTCTCATGCCTCAGCTTCCCAGGTATCTGGCATTACAGGCTTGCACCACCATACCTGGCTAATTTTTGTATTTTTAGTAGAGACAGGGTTTCACCATGTTGGCCAGGCTGGTCTCGAACTCCTAACCTCAAGTGATCTGCCCGCCTCTGCCTCCCAAAGGGCTGGGATTACAGACACGAGCAACCGTGCCTGGCCCAAAATCTGCAAATTTCTATTTTTCATGGATCTTCTGTCTCTATTAGTTGAACAGATTTCTGCACAATTTAAGAAAATAAGCTAACGGTGTTTTCTCTAAATTGACTGTTATCTCTTGCAGCCTCTGTTTTCTAGCTATTCTCTGGCTTGTTTTTATTCACAGTTGCTGACACATTTGAAAAAAGTGAAGGTGTTCCAGTGGAAAAAGTGAGACTAACAGAAAGACCTGAAAATCTGAGTTCTAACAGTGAGATTTTGGATTGGGACATATACCAATACTATAAATTTTTGGCAGAAAGAGGAGATGTTCAGATACAAGTAATGTATACAGATGAGATTGAGTTTTTAGAACATGAAAATTACAAGGGCCTTAATTCTTTCTGAGTCCTGGAGGGATGAACAACACCCTATCCTAAATAGGAAAGGGGAGAGACATGCCCTCCTTTCGCCCTACTCCTGTTTTGTTCCCTGCTACTTGCAGTTCCTGTAGCCCACTGGAGAACTAGTTGCCATAATAATAGCAATGTTTTTGCATTTATTCCTTAAAAATTAATTTTTTTTTTTTTTTTGAGACGGAGTCTCGCTCTGTCACCCAGTCTGCAGTGCAGTGGCGCGATCTCCGCTCACTGCAAGCTCTGCCTCCCGGGTTTACGCCATTCTCCTGCCTCAGCCTCCCGAGTAGCTGGGACTACAGGCACTCACCACCGTGCCTGGCTAATTATTGTATTTTTAGTAGAGACGGGGTTTCACTGTGTTAGCCAGGATGGTCTAGATCTCCTGACCTCGTGATCTGCCCACCTCGGCCTCCCAGAGTGTTGGGATTACAGGTGTGAGCCACTGCGCCCGGCCCCAATGTTGGTTTTAATATGAATAAACTACAATCCAGAAAGGTTCTGTCTTTGGGAATGGGACAGTATTTGCACAATCTTTGAGGGTCAAGAGCTAAAGCCCCTAGGTTTACGTGCCTGGGTGATTCTGTACCCTGGCAGGCCGGCTTCCAGCCACTAAGGAAGCCATATGTCCAGCAGCAACCAATTACCCAATAAATGATATAGTCTGGAATGTTTCCCTGAATTTTTCAGGACATTTCAAACGCGTCCAACAATCAACATACTACAGTAGAATCACCACATAAATGTTTTATTTATTTAAAGTAATACTGCTGCTAAAATCATTTCCAAACTCATCGTTCCTAGGTCTCTCTTGGACAATTACATCTAATTGGGAGGAAAGGTCTGGATCAGGATTACCACGTAAGTCAATCTCAAGATCCAGTCACATGGGGTGGGGAAGGTAATAGTGAGGGAGGCTGGCAGGGAAGTGAAAGCGGACAGAGGGAGAGGTGGAAGAGTTGCTCAGAAAGCCCACTGATGCTTTCTTGGTCAACTATGCTTCCCAGCTTCTTAGGAAGAACTAAGTTCTCCAGAGGGAGCACTTGCCCACCTGCCTTCAAGAACAAAGGGGAAGGGACTTCTGAGGAGCAATCGAGGCAGGGGAGTATCCATGTTCCAGCAGAACCTAGTCTCTGCCCACTCACACACACTTTGGGCCAGGATTAGGAGAGAGAATATCCACACCTGCCAGCCTGAACCCAAGGCCAGCTGCAGAGTCCACCTGGGGATCACTGCTAAGGAGCCTGAGAAGCAACTTCACCTCCATTTGGCTAAATCAGAAGACAGACTGCTTTTAATATAATTAAAAATATATTAAACATCCTTATACATTTGCAAAGCTCCTTTCAATCATTTTGCTTAACCTTACCTTATCTCAGTGAGGTTAAAAGGTTAATTAACCGGCCAGGCACAGTGACTCACGCCTGTAATCCCAGCACTTTGGGAGGCTGAGGCGGGTGGATTACGAGGTCAGGAGAATTGAGTCCATCCTGGCAAACATGGTGAAACCTGTCTCTACTAAAATTACAAAAAATTAGCCGGGTGTGGTGGCACATGCCTGTAAACCCAGCTACTCGAGAGGCTGAGGCAGGAGAATCACTTGCACCCAGGAGACAGAGGTTGCAGTGAGCCCAGATCATGCCACTGCACTCCAGCCTGGGCGACAGGGCAAGACTCCATAAAAAAACAAAACAAAACAAAAAACAAAAAACAAAAAAAAAAGAAAAAAAAGTTAATTAACCATTCAAATTTATAGTGAAGAAAAAAGCAAATGAACAAATGAACTTGACCTACACAGGATCCTCCTCTGTAAGATGCCAGGGTCATGGGATCTTGCTTAGATTCTGATAGTGGTGTCAAGGCCCTACATCACCACAGACCTGGGAAGTAACTGGATTTTTTTTTTTAAAGATGATTTTGCTGCTCTTTTCATTTATAGGAGCCACATGCTCCTTGTCTCAAAGGAACACATAACCTATTTCAACATAGTCCCAATGGCTAAGTGATAGAAACAACTACTTTATAAGGCTATTACCTAAAAAAGTGATCTGTTATTACTTTGCATTTCATTTTGTGTTATTTTATGAATGTGTCTTTGGTGCTATAATTTGTATTTTATATGAAGTCCAGTAAACATCAGGTAAATGTCGAAGTCATTTCATAAAATGTGATAAAATAGGTAGGAATTTAAATAAGCATATTCACCCCAAGACAGCTCAGTTAAAGATCCATAGATTTTTCTTTCATCTTAATCATAACCAAAGTTTTAGCTTCTTAGATGGGAATATCTGGATTCATAATATTACTCTGTCAGATTTCAGCCTGCAATGAGTTTCTCATGTTAATTGTAGAATGTGTAACTAGGAAGGCTTCCTCATTTTCCATAAACATGAAATTTGGACGTGAGGGCGCCCTAGCTTCAGCTGTAGGGAAGACAAACCAATCTTTGTACAGTGCAATAAAATCCCACAAAGTTGGTACTTCGGTCAGCTCCAGCCACTGTGGTCACCAGATGGCAGCTACAGCTCCCTCCAGGTGAGGATGAAGTGCAATCCCAGGGCAGGATCCTAGAGCTGTTGTGTAGCAGCCAGGCAACTGAGTGTCACCCAGGAGCCCAGCCAGGATCTCCTGTGGGCTCATTCACAAGGTTTTATTACATCTGTTTTACAAATAAGCAGCAGAGGCTGGAGACATAAAATAAATTGCTTCAAGGCTCACAACTGGGAAGTAAGATTGTTTAAGAAGCAGAATTTGAACTCAGGCCTTCAGAAATCAAAACCTGAGCTCTTTCCATTAAACTTCATTTGACCCAGGCCAAAACAAAAAACAGCCTCTAAAATCTGTTCCCTCATTTATAAAGCAAGAAGAAGAAATGACATGATCTCTCAGTTTCCTTCAGCTCTTTCTGATAGTGGGTTGGGCCTTCTGCTTCCAGATATCCCAAGAAGACGAGTTTAATTCCAGAACCATCCTTGTGGTTCAGGTACTCTCTGGGGTAAACACAGGCTGGTCCTTTTTTCTTCTCTCAGCCTAATGAACCTGAACTTGAATGGAGGACTCCAGTTGAAATATCAAACCTTACGACAAATTGACTTATCTATCAGTTATCTTTGTCTGCATTTTAAACAGTCCCAAACTTAGGTGGTTTTCAATAATAACCATTTATTTAATTCATGATTTTGACAGGTCAGCAATTTTGGTTAGCCTCAGCTGAGCAATTCTGATCTGGGCCAGGCTCAGCTAATCTTCGCTGGGCTTGCTCATGCATCTGCAGTTCTCTGGAACATTAGCTAGAGCTGGCTGGTTTATGATGGCCTCCTCTGTGACTGCTAGAATGACTGGGGTCCCTCTCCATGTGGTCTCATGCTCCAGCCAACTGGCCCAAGCTTTCCACTTGGCAGTCAAAGGTTCTAAGAACACCAGAGCAGAAGTCTCTTGAGGCCTGAGCTCAGAACTGACAAATCACTTCTGCCACATTCTTTTGGCCAAAGCAAATCACAAGGCCAGCAAGCTTGGAGAGGTAGGGAAATGGGCTTCTCCTCTCAATGAGCAGAGCTGCAAAGTACTGCGGTCATTCTTGTAACATACCATAGTGTAGCTGTGCCAGAATCAACTTGGAAGGCAGGGGAGATGCATAAGGGAGAGGGAAGATACAAAGATAAATCCAGTTTCCAAAAGGCTATTACTGCAGCTCTTTTCATGCCTCACTTCTCATCTTTCCAAGTCTCACCTCCTCAGAGAGGATAATGTTTTCTTTTCTTTTTATTTTATTTTCTTTTTTAATTGACTCATAATAATTGTACATATTTATGGGATACACTGTGATGTTTTGATCATTACATAATGTATTCATTATGTAATATATACATATGTATGCAAATGTGACATATACATTATGTAATTATCAAACCAGGGTAATCTGCAAATCCATCACCACAAACACTTGTCATTTCTTTGTCATATTCTATTCAAAATCCTCTCTTCTAGTTATTTTGAAATATACAATACCTTATTCTTAACTACAGTCCTCAGCCTGAAGACCACCACTTGAGCCAGTATGCTAATATTTCAGTCCACCAAAGAGAATTATTAGTACAAGACTCTCCTTAAATATGATGCTCCAGTCCACTTCTCAGAAAATGAAATTTCAAAATACCTGGAAATAACTAGCTGGCCTTTCTTTTCCTTCCTCATTGTTTAGTTGAACTAATCTCTCTCATGAGTTGTCATCACAGAAAACATTTTTACCCTCCCCCTGACCAAATTCTTAATTATTGAAAAATACTGTATATGCAATTCTTGATTACATTATCTTGAAATTTCTACACATAGATTTTAATTTTATTTGCGTTTCTAAATATATGCAGGCTCAGAGTAAATTGGATTAGGAAAGCGGGATGTTTGGGTGAATATTATTAAAATGGATAAAGCGTAATTAAATTAAACCTAGCAGAAGAATAATATCAAATTTGTAAGGGCAACTGCTTTGTCTATCCTGCTACCCATTAAAAAATTTTTAAAAAGAGCTAATACCATCTCTTCTCAGGATGATCTACAGAGCCAGAGACGAAAGAAGTATTCAGGCCAGGCACGGTGGCTCATGCCTATAATCCCAGCACTTTGGGAAGCTGAGGTGGGCGGATCACAAGGTCAAGAGATTGAAACCATCTTGGCCAACATGGTGAAACCCCGTCTCTTCTAAAAATACAAAAATTAGCTGGGCATAGTGGCGCACGCCTGTAGTCCCAGCTACTCAGGAAGCTGAGGCAGGAGAATTGCTTGAACCTAGGAGACGGAGGTTACAGTGAGCTGAGATCACGCCACTGTACTCCAGCCTGGTGACAAAGCAAGACTCCATCTCAAGAAAGAAAGAAAAAAAAAGTATTCATAAAGATTTTTAGAACAATACATTTTCTTGGCATTTCATTCTAGGGGAAATGTTACAAACTGATTAAACTACAGATTTGCTTATAGCTGATGAAAAATCATGATCTTTTTTTAAAAGAGAGATATGGGTTCAAATAATAAAACTTTACTTACTTAACATAATATCTGGGGCTTACTATATTTCATACTAAGACACCAGCAATTGTAAGACACACAAATATTTTATGTTCTGAGGAATAAAAAAAAAACACCAATATATATTATAATATGCCATTGATAGTAAGAAATGTCCTGATTGAAATGAGGTGGGAGGAGATGTACATCTTAGAATCTGTGAAATATGATGATGGGTGCTCAGTTAATATTTGAAGGAAGGAAGGAAGGATGGATGGATGGACGGATGGATGGATGGATGGATGGATGGATAGATCGATGGATGGATGGATCGATGGATGGATACTTGATCTTAACTCTTCAAGAACAAGAACTCAGGTTGGCTCATGTGTATCCATCAAGGTAGCTTTCTTGGTGGTAGTTTCATGTGGTGTTTAATAAAGATTTATATAATTGAAGCAATAGTATTATGGACATGTAAATTTAAAAATGAAAAAAAAAGGGAATGAAATGCTAAGTAAGCCATGACAGTGGAGCAGTGTGTGAGACAGAGTCTCAATTCCTTTAGGTCTTTATCAAAACATTATATTTAAGGGTGGGGAAAACGCCAAGATTTATATTTGCTTCTGGAGAACAAGTTACTTTCTTTTAAAATTTCACTGATTTCCCAGAATGAAACTTTTTTCAAAAGTCTCTATTACAAGATATTTGAGAACCAAATTACTAAATTGGACTTTGAAAATGATTTTACAGAATCATAATACTAGAGCGAGAAGAGCCCATAAAGATTAAAGTCCAGCTGCCTTGTTTTAGAGATGGATAGACATTCATTCATTTATTCATTTCTGAAACATTTCCTGATACCTAACACATAACCCACACTATGCTAAGTACAGAAGATTCAACATTGGAGGAGACAAAATAAGTAGATAATGAAATCAACGGATGAATGCCACAATACGGACAGGATGAAGTGCCCTGAGAGCACAGAGGAGGAGAATCTGAATAAGGAAACCAAGCCCAGGAGATAATGTGATTTGTGTAATTTACACAGTTACCTGGGGACATATTTTGGTCACAGCTCAGTAGAGAGATTCATGAGATACACTTTTATTTTTGATATTAGTGTTCTCTCATTTAGTAACTTGTACATTGCTATAACTTTCTCCTCTCCAGCTGACACTTAGATGATTCCAGGCATTTTATCTTCAGGATTCCCTAACATTTATAGATCTTCAGTGGCTTCTATTTTGTATTTTTTATTTTAAAATAAAATAAAATCCTTACAGCCGCGTGTGGTGGCTCACACCTGTAATCCCAGCACTTTGGGAGGCCGAAACAGGAGGATCACCTGAGGTCAAGAGTTCAAGATCAGCCTGGCAAACATGGCAAAACTCCATCTCTACTAAAAATACATAAATGAGCGGGTTGTGGTGGTCGCACATCTGTAGTCCCAGCTACTCAGGAAGCTGAGGCAGGAGAATCGCTTGAACCCAGGAGGTGGAGGTTGCAGTGAGCCGAGATCACACCACTACACTCCAGCCTGGGTGACACAGCAAGACTGTCTCAAAAAAATTTTTTTAATTAAAAAAAAATTATAAAATCCTTAGCCTGGTATTCAAGGCTGTTTATAGTAATGGTCCCATCGTATTTTTGTAAGTCTTGGCTTTCGGATGTTGTATTTCAGCCACGCTGAAGTAGTTACTATTTTCTGAACACAACTTGGCCACTCCCATCCCCATTCCTTTGCTCAGGTTCTTTCCCTAGCCTCTGTACTGGTGACTTGTTACCATCTTTCATGAGGCCTCGATCACTTTAGCCCTCCTCTGTATACCGTGGAGACAGAGTGGAGAGCTGCTTATTGATCTCCAGTACTAACTGCACAATTCTGACACGTTGGTAATAAGATCAGAAATTAATAACACCCTCCTGATGGTGCTATTGTGAAGATTAGGGAAGAAAAAGTTTGCAAAACACTTATTGGAGAACTGGATACAATGTCTTTTATTCTATCTCCTTCTAATTCCTTATGGAGTTTATTTTATACCACCTATTACCTACTATCTTACTGCTATTTATATGTATTCTCTTTCTCAGGAACATTGTTAGGGAGCAAATGTAGGAATCATGTTTCTGTTTATCTATGAATCACCTATAATACGTAACATACTATCCTATATATAGCAGGCTTCAATCAAGTGTTTGAAAGGGTAAATGAAGATTGGGAGAGCTGGATGGATGAATGGATGCGTGATGCCATGAGGTTCAGCAGTGGCAACATTTGTACTTATGTCCACAAAGAAGTTAGCAACATTCCTACAGCAAACTTCCATGTCAAATAACTACCAGCAGTTCTTCCTTAAACATTCTCTTCTCTTTGAGAAGGAACGTCTTTGCACATCAACCTGATCAAGACTTTTTAAAGAGCAGAAGGGTCGTATCCTAACAAGACACTTTAAAGAATGGCTTCACAGCTGGGCATTGTGGGGGTCGCCTGTAATCCCACTCGGGAGGCTGAGGCAGGAGAATCACTTGAACCCAGAAGATGGAGGCTGCAGTGAGCCAAGATCATGCCACTGCACTCCAGCCTGGGCGACAGAGTGAGACTCCGTCTCAAAAACAAACAAACAAACAAACAAAAAGAGCGGTTTCATATCACATTCTTGAGGCTGATTTCTTTCATTGCTCTATATGGTTTCCGAGGAGGGGCTTTCCAGAAGGTCAAGATGAGGCCTAGGGAGTGTGGCAGCAAGGGACAAGGTCAGCCCTTACGTGTTCTAGACAGAGTGCTCCATTTAATGTAATGACCTAGACAAAAATCAGAGGCTTTACTGGCGTCCTTCAATTTGAGTCAGAAGGAATTGTCTTTTTTTTTTTTTTTTTTTTTTTTTTTTTTTGAGGCGGAGTCTCGCTCTGTCGCCCAGGCTGGAGTGCAGTGGCCAGATCTCAGCTCACTGCAAGCTCTGCCTCCCGGGTTTACGCCATTCTCCTGCCTCAGCCTCCCGAGTAGCTGGGACTACAGGCGCCCGCCACCTCGCCCGGCTAGTTTTTTGTATTTTTAGTAGAGACGGGGTTTCACCGTGTTAGCCAGGATGGTCTTGATCTCCTGACCTCGTGATCCGCCTGTCTCGGCCTCCCAAAGTGCTGGGATTACAGGCTTGAGCCACCGCGCCCGGCCAGGAATTGTCTTAAAGCTTACTTCTGCATAAAGACCTGATCTCAGCAGCCGGGCAAGTGTGTCTGGTCTTACTATGCCTATAAACACTAGGACACTGTGTATCCAATTCTGCCAACCATAGTAAAACCTCTTATTAAGTACACACTGTCAACAGAGAAGCCTGCTTTTCAAAATAATGGACTATTTAGCTTCACAGCTGGGATTCATCTCTCCCTACAAAGCTACATTCCCGTCGTGGCTTTCCAAATGTAAGAAGCAAGTCCTCATGTTATAAAATGATATGAAAGAAAGAGATAAAGAGATGGAGACACTCTCCCACTCCTCAGGTTATGGTTGAAAAAGCACTTGGTCGGAATAGTGCCTTGAACAAAATGGGCATTTCACAGATTTTTTTTTAAGCTCAGTGGCAAGAACCATAGATATTTTTCGAATGCATATTGAATTAAATAAAGTGTGGCTCAAAAAGCTATTTTGAAGGATTTATTTTGTGACTAGCAATAACACTGTTCCTTTTCTCTCCAGAAAGCATTACACTACTTCTTAAAGGCAGCAAAGGCCGGGAGTGCAAATGCCATGGCATTTATAGGAAAGGTACATGCTTCATCTTGATTCATAGTTTTCATTTATTAAAAACCTAAGAAATTAGCAGCGTGTGCCTGTTGTCCCAGCTACTTGGGAAGTCGAGGTGGGAAGATCACTTGAGCACAGGCGACCAACCTGGGCAACACGGCAAGATCCTCATCTCAAAATAATTAAAATTTAAATTTAAAAAATAAAAACATAACAAATGAATGATATCAGCTCATTGAACCCATTGTAGAGGGACAGCGCAGCAGGCCTCTCTGACGGAAGCAGCTGAATGGGGCGTTTGGCTGCAACCTGAGGGTGGTATTCTTGAGGTGACGGTTTGGGAAGAAGCCCCATATAACAGCAGCCTTTATCTGGGGCACCAAAAGCAACCTTAAAAGTGCACCTGGGCCAGGCGTGGTGGCTCCCGCCTGTAATCCCAGCACTTTGGGAGGTGGAGGCTGGTGGATTGCTTGAGGTCAGAAGTTCAAGACCAGCCTGGCCAACATGGTGAAACCCCGTCTCTACTAAAACTACAAAAATTAGCTGGGCGTGGTGGCGGGTGCCTGTAATCCCAGCTACTTGGGAGGCTGAGGCAGGAGAATCGCTTGAACCCGGTAGGCAGAGGGTGCAGTGAGCCGAGATCACACCACTGCTCTCCAGCCTGGGCAACAGAGGGAGACTCTGTCTCCAAAAATAAAAAATAAAATAAAAAAGTGCACCTGGCCCAGGGCTCCTCCTCTGAGCGTAGCTATGAGCCTATGACCACCCCACTCCCCAGTGTGTAAGAGGAGATCCAGGTTGGTTGAGTGCTGGAGACGGGTACAGGTCTGAGCCCAATCAGGCCCTTCTCTCCTCTACTGCTGGAGTGTGAATCAGCTCCAGACTGACCAGAGCTACCCTTATGCCACCTCTGATGGGAGGCCTCCTATGACTGCAGAGTAGCCTGGTGGAGGGTTCCTCTGGAAATGCATGCTCTTCTCTCTCCTTCAAAGACTATTCACTCCCCTATGTGCCACCCTTGGCTCCCTGCGGCCGATTTGCATTAGTAACCATAGGGACAAATGTCCTGCTTCCTAAGTGCAACACACAGTATATGTAGATGCAAAACAAAAGACAGAGAGAAAACACAAACAGGGTCCATTTATTTGCCCTCAGGCAGGGTCACTCCAGAAATCTGTAATAAATGGTACTCCTACTTTTTCTTGTTGTTTTAAATTGAGGTAACATGTAAATATGTAAATAACACAAAATTGACCACTCTAAAGTATACAATTCAGTGGCATTTACTACTTTCAATGTGTTGTACCACTCTTACCTCTATTTCATTTTTAAATATTTGTATTACCCTCAAATTATTTTGTTTTTTTCTATCCTCTTTTCATTTTTCTTCCTAGATGTATTTAGAGGGGAATGCTGCCACACCGCAAAATAATGCTACTGCCTTCAAGTACTTTTCCATGGCAGCCAGTAAGGTATGTCCTTAATGCGCTGCTGTAAACACATACACACAAATTGCTTTTATTACATGCAGACTGGTGCCAAAGAATGGACTTCAAAGTCCCAAGACCAGATAATGGGCCAGTAAGGAGTTTTGTGTCCTGGAGAAGTATAATATTGGTGATGAGAGTATGCAATGACAGTAAGGGAAGCTACGACTTGTCTTCTTGGAAAATGAAAAATGGCAGTGGCTTGTGCTGCCCTAGCAGAGGCCAGGAGGAAGCCAGACAGAAGTTCAGCTTTCCCCTCTCCCTTATGCAATAGATGAGGCCATCTAGCTTAGGAACAGGAAACAAAAGAGATGAGGACAGAGGAAGGGAAAATCCCTCTGTCGGCCAGAGCTCCCTCTGGCCGAGGTGGGAGCTTATCACGGAGGAGGCCAGGGCAAGGAGACTGAGAATAGGGATCTGGAGACAGAATCCTTGGCTTGAATGCCAGCCTTGAAACTGACTAGATGTGTGAACATGAGCAAGTTACTTAACCTCTCTGTGCCTCAATTTCCCCATCTGTAAAATGGGAATTCAAGAATATTTGCCTACCAGGCACAGTGGCTCGCGCTTGTAATCCCAACACTTTGGGAGGCTGAAACAGGCAGATTGCTTGAGCTCAGGAGTTTGAGACCAGCCTGGGCAACGTGGTGAAAACCCATCTCTACAAAAAGTACAAAAATTAGCCCGGCGTGCTGGCACACACCTGTAGTCCCAGCTGCTCAAGAGGCTGTGCCTCATATTGTGAAGTACTTAAAGCAGTGCCTGACAGATAGTAAGCACGCTATTATCTTTTGCAGTGTGAGGCCAGTAAGGTAGAGTGAACTTTGGAGCACATTCCAGACAGAATGAATTAGCTGTATGAGGGACGAGTGAAATGGTATAATATGCCTCCTGCATTGAAGTCTCTGCCTTTGTTCCTGGGCTCCGTGAGGCTGGTATCTGTCAGATAAGACCTAGTAGACTCCTCTGAATCCCTTTCATGCATAAAAGATGGCCTCATCCCAACACCCATCGGCCTGCTCTTGGCAAATGGCCTTGGTAAACTTTCTATTCCTGCACAGTAGGAAGCATTTTGTTGTCTTACAGTTGCATACTGGAACACTGGCGGTAAAGATGTGCTCAAATCAGGAATCATTTCAACCGTTCCCAGTTTTTAAAAACCCACACACTGCTCTAGGAGCCTATTTATAAGTGACTAGCACCTCGGAGCTGCTGCTATTGTGGTGTAAATTACTGAGAAGGCTAGTACTCGGCTTCTCTCCCTTGTAATTTATATGAAATTGTTGCTCAGCAAGGCAGTTATCTGAAGTACCATTAGATTAGGATGACAAGGAAAAGCAGACTGAAAAGGAGTAACAACAAAAATCTCTTATAATCTGGCAAATAACACTGATTTGTCAGCCCACAAGAATAATGCCAGGGAGATGGGAGTGTAAATTAACTCAGCTTCCAAGCTATTCAGGGTTGTGGAACCAACCAGCAGTGATCTGGGTCTCTGGTGCGCTGAACCCGAGCTGCTTTCCTTTACAAAGGAAATCTGAACTTACAATTAAGGTAATTATTCTAAATGGCATTGGGTAGAGATGGCCACATACTTCTTGATCAGTGCCTGGACAATTTATGAGATTTCTCACTCTTACTACTTTTTTAAAAACTGCTTTGTAAATTTGTTTTTAAATGATATCAATACCATGACACAGAGCTACAGATTTTACAACTTCTTTTGTCTTATTTACTTAGAAACAAGCACAGTGACTGAATGTGACATTGTGCCCATGTTGGACCACATTCCTCCAGTTCTCTCTTGCGCCCCTGAACACATCAGGCCCATCCCCATCTCCATACTTTTGTCATCTGCCTCCTCTTCCCGGAGTCTCTTATTCTAAGTCCTACTTATCCCCCGGAGCACAGCCCAGTCCTCCCTCCATCCACAGAGCTGCCCCTGCCCTTACTGGCTCACATGATCTCTTTCCTCTTCTGAACTTACCCTGCATTCACTCCTGCTGCTGGGATTTAACTGGTTCCTACCTGTTGCTTCTCCCCTCCTGTCCAAAAGCCATGTGCCCTCAACTAGAGGAGGGCAAAGGTCCTGCCAAGGGGTTATTAAATAAAGGGGTCTAGAGCAGGGGTTTATTAAATATTTGCCAAAGAAAGGCCTATTTGCTCCCTGACTTCATGTCAGTTAACCTAAGCAACAGCATTACACCCTAAAACAGCAGGTGTATACTGGAGGGGTTGGCTATACATATGGTTTTTCTGGGCCAGAAAGTGTTTTAAAAATCAGTAAACTGGCCGGGCATGGTGGCTCACACCTGTAATCCCAACACTTTGGGAGGCCGAGGTGGGCGGATCACCAGATCAAGAGATTGAGACCATCCTGGCCAACGTGGTGAAACCCTGTCTCTACTAAAAATACAAAAATTAGCTGGGTGTGGTGGCATGTGCCTGTAGTCCCAGCTACTCAGGAGGCTGAGGCAGGAGAATCACTTAAACCTGGGAGGCAGTGGTTGCAGTGAGCTGAGATCCTGTCACTGCACTCCACCCTGGCAACAGAGCAAGACTCTGTCTCAAAAAATAAATAAATAAGATAAATAAATCAGTAAACTTGACATCCAAATCTAAACATCCAGCTTTTCTTGAAAATGGCAAAAGCTAGCCAGGCATGGTGGCTGACACCTCTAAATCCCAGCACTTTGGAAGGCTGAGGCTGGTGGATCACTTGAGGTCAGGAGTTCGAGACCAGCCTGGTCAACATGGTGAAACCCTATGTCTACAGAAAGTACAGAATTAGCCGGGCATGGGGGCGAATGCCTGTAATTCCAGCTACTTGGGAGGCTGAGGCATGAAACTCACTTAAACCCAGGAGGCAAAGGTTGCAGTGAGTTGAGATCATTCCACAGCACTCCAGCATGGGTGATAGAGCAAGAGTCTGTCTTTTAAAAAAAAGAAAGAAAAGAAAAGAAAAGAAAATGACAAACGCTAATGAAACAGGACTGCCATTTTCAGCTGGAGCAGAGGAGCTGAGAGCTGCTGCTGCCTTCACGCGGGGCAGGGACTCTATGTGTCTCCATCTGCACCATTGTCTCCACCACCCGGCATATTTTATTTCTTATATCAACAGCATGGTTCCTGCAGGTATCTGCACTGGCCACTCCTCACCTGACAAGTTCTAAATAGGTATGCTGGGCCTTAAACAGTGATGGGTAATTCACTGAGCCCCTGGGGTCCCAGGGACTCCCTTAGAGGAGAAAGTAATTTGTCCCTGCTATTTTAACCTTTCTCCTTTCTCTCTCCCTTCTTCCTTCCCTCCTTTCATTTCTGTTTCCTTCCCTTCTGTATTAGTCCGTTCTCACATTGCTAATAAAGACATACCTGAGACTGGGTAATTTATAAAGGAAAGAGGTTTAATTGGCTTACATTTCAGCATTGCTGGGGAGGCCTCAGAAAACATACAATCATGGCAGAAGGGAAAGCAACTACGTACTTCTTCACATGGCTGCAGCAAGGAGAAGTGCTAAGCAAAAGAGGGAAAAGCCCCTTATAAAGCCATCAGATCGCATGAGAACTCACTCACTATCACAAGAACAGCAGCACGGGGGTAACCGCCCCCAGGATTCAATTACCTCCCACCAGTTCTCTCCCATGATGCATGGGGATTATAGGAACTACAATTCAAGATGACATCTAAACGAGGCTAATTAGAAGAAGACAGACTCACTAGACTTTGCCACATTCATCACACTGAGCCGTACTACTTCCAGAGCAGAGCAACCCAAGACTCCCAGAACCACAAGAGATGTGACCAGGAGAGAAGAGGGAAGAAGAGAGCAGAATTATACCATCTGTTTTAAATACGGATGTACTGTCCTTAAGAACTCTTACAATAGCAGATCCTCTCATATGATAGGCTCAAAATTTGGAGTCTTGAAGCCGTTTTTGAAATATGCCTTCTCTATTTATGTGCTATTCCTGTGTTACTGAGGGTTACTCCGGCTGCATCTACAATAACTAAATATAGGTGGTAAGAAGAAATTTGGAGAGCTTTCTATTAGAACACAAGTTCCTGCAGAAATACTAGAAACCTGTAAAACATACCTACAGATCTGCTGAATGAAAATCAGTTGGTCGGCAGGGCGCGGTGGCTCACACCTGTAATCCCAACACTTTGGGAGGCCAAGATGGGCAGATCATTTGAGGCTAAGAGTTTGAGACCCACCTGGCCAACATGATGAAACCCCGTCTCTATTAAAAATACAAAAAATTAGCTGAGTGTGATGGCGCGCACCTGTAATCCCAGTTACTCAGGAGGCTGAGGCAGGAGAATAGTTTGAACCTGCGAGGCACAGGTTGCAGTGAGCCGAGATCACCTCACTGCACTCCAGCCTGGGCAACAGAGTGAGACTCCATCTCAAAAAAAAAAAAAAAAAAAAGAAAGTCAGGTGGTCAATCATGGTTTCTTACTGTAGTCACTAGAGGGTGAAATGCATGATAGGAGATGGAAAGAGTTTTCTCCTTGAGAAAGTCACTTTCAAAGTTCACTCTTCATCCAAAATTGATATGCTAAATATCTATATATTTGAACACGTGCTGAATACTAAATGTGCGAAACACTCCCTTCCTTATTCAGAATATTAATTGGAAAATAAATGGTAATTAATTTAGCATCAAGTGGAAAAGGAAACATCAGGGATGTTATAAGCAATAAATTTGAATAAAGAAATATACCAACAATGCTTTACTATCTGTAGTGGCTGGACTGAAATCCACAGAGTCTCTAACATGTGATTTGGCCATTTATGTCAACCTCCTTAGACCTGAGTAGGTAACAAGTGTCTGGATAGACTTCTCCCTTCTGGAAAACTCCTACACATCCTTTAAGACCTAGCTCAAATGTCACCACCCCCACTCCTGACAATTCGATCTTCTTCAGTTCCTAGTCTCAATCAGGCACTAGAGTGTCCCTCTTCTAGGTGTCTGCAACACTCTCAATCTACTTCTTTTTTTCTTTCTTTCTTTTTTTTTTCCAGGCAGAGTTTTGCTCTTTCGCCCAGGCTGGAGTGAAGTGGCGCAATCTTGGCTCACTGTAACCTCCGCCCCATAGGTTCAAGCGATTCTCCTGCCTCAGCTTCCCGAGTAGCTGGGATTATAGGCGTCTGCCACCACGACCGGCTAATTTTTACATTTTTAGTGGAAACGGGATTTCGCCATGTTGGCCAGGCTGGTCTCAAACTCCTGACTTCAGGTGATCCCCTCACCTCAGCCTCCGAAAGTGCTGGGATTACAGGCGTGAGCCACCACACCCGGCCTCAATCTATTTCAACTTTAGGACTTACCACATTTGACAGAACTCTTAAGAGGTCTGACCTGCCCCTCCCCTTTGATATGGCTCAGAGCCCACTAGTGTGTGAATTCTCCAAGGCAGGGATTATAGCTTCTTCATCTTTTACCTTTCACCTCCTACCTCTGCCCAGTGCCTACTATGGAATCATACACAAAGCAAGTCCTAAATAAGTGTTGAATACAAGAATGGAGGAGAGATTTGACTTTTGTTTCCCTCTTCCCTTTTCTAGCCAGAAGGGTTTATGAAAGTATAAAAGGAGAAACTAGAGTGGGTCAGAATAACCGGTCAACTGCCTTGATTAATCTCTTACTGGGTGCATGTCAAATATTTTGAATAATTTTGCAGTAATTTTCTTTATCATGAATTCTTCTGGGACTTTACTTGCCTTTTTAAAACTCTTCTAGGGCAATGCAATTGGCCTTCATGGGCTTGGTCTTCTTTACTTTTATGGAAAAGGAGTTCCCGTGGTAAGTTGAATTATTTTATTATCTTTTCATTTGTAGCAATTTATAGGGTAAAATTAATGGTCATTCATTAGTTTAAAGGAATTCATCTCTATTATCTGGTTTGCCAAACTGTTATATCAGATAATAGAGAATAAAATAATCCAGTGAAATATCTGCCACAGAGACACTGAAGAACAAGCTTGTGACAAGAATAGTAATTCTAATTATATCTTAGAATCATAGATTCTAAGTAACCTTAGAAATCATCTCTCCTCTGAGGACTTTATTGATGGAGAAATTTATCTTCTTAGTCTTTTAGGTGACCTTCCCCCAATATCTAACAAAATGTACTGTCAAGGTAGAAAAAGACATAATTATGATGAAAATGAGACATTAGTTCCTGATAGAGTCTAATATAATAATGAAATAAAATATATAATGTTTCTGATACTATTTTAATTAGCCTAAATCACATAGGGCACTGTCTATAGTCTTTTTAAAAAGTGGAAGGCAATTGTTTCCATGGAGTTTTACTTGTGCCTTTGAGTAATAGAGTGTAATTATCTGCAGAATTATGCCGAAGCACTTAAATACTTTCAGAAAGCTGCGGAGAAAGGGTGGCCCGATGCACAGTTCCAGTTAGGCTTCATGTACTACTGTAAGTGCCATAAATACGGCTGCTTTATTTAGAATGACATATGCACTATTAAGTCTGCTCTTTTTATAACAAACATCAAACGGTTGGTGTGAGTGGTTTAGACAGAACATTTAGGCAACAAATTAAATAAGAATTTGAAAAAGACTAAAGAAAAGTACACCAGTTGGGAGAGGGGACAAGGAGGTGCAGAGTCAGGAAGCTCACCTTTGACAAGGTTAAGTTGGAGGTGCTAGCGATATCCCATGCACATCCCCAGAGGCAAGTATGAAACTCACAAGAAAGGTCAAACTTACAGAGAAGGTTCGAGAGGCATCAGCACACAGCTGTTAGTTAACAGTAGTTGAGGTTGCAAAAGGAAAGGAGCAAGAGGGTGAGAGGAAAGAGCAGTGGACCATGGTAGATAACTAGTGATCCTCCATTCTGTATTGAAGGGTAGGCAGGGGAAGTACATCACTGAGAAGAATGGAAAGGCAAGTTCAGTGGAATAGGGAAAGAAAAAAAAAAAATATATATATATATATATAGGAATGGGGGAAAAAATATATATATATATATCTTAATGGCGCCAAGGGAAGAACTTTCAAGGAAGAGTAAATGAATGAGCACCCCTGTGAAACGCAGTGAGAAACCTGGTTTAAAAAACAAGAGGCCAGGCATGGTGGCTCACGCCTGTAATCCTAGCACTTTGGGAGGCCGAGGCAGGCGGATCATGAGGTCAGGAGTTCGAGACCAGCCTGGCCAATATGGTGAAACCCCGTCTCTACTAAAAATACAAAAATTAGCCTGGTGTGGTGAGGGGCGCCTGTAGTCCCAGCTACTCGGGAGGCTGAGGCAGAAGAATCGCTTGAACCCAAGAGGTGGAGGTTGCAGTGAGCCAAGATCACACCTCTACACTCCAATATGGGCAACAGAGCAAGACTCCATCTCAAAAAAAGAGAAAAAAAAAAAAAAAAGTAAGAAAGAATGAGATATCTATAAGACTTGGCAATACAGAGAATGTGGGTGAGGTCATTGGACTGCTTGGAGTGGAAGCCGGATGGCAATGGCATGAATTTGAGATCAGGAAGTTGAGAAATAAAAGTATTCTTACAAGCAGCATGCCCTTAAAGGGAAAGAGAGAGAAGGAACTCAGCATCAGGGGGACTAAGGACCCAGAGGGTGTTACTTTTAAGATGGCAAGAGACCTGAGCATAATTGTAACTGATGGAAAGAGACTCTGAAAAACGTTGGTGGTATTAGCACCTGATTGGGTGCAGAGCAGTAGAAGCCTCTTTAACCTTGATAGATAGGCAGGATTGCTCAGCCTCAAAGACTGGAGGGAGGGTGGAAAGGATGATGCGAATCTAAGTATGGGGGAATGGGATGGGGAGAGAAGCGAGTGAGGAAAGACGATGTGAAGTTTTCTTCAATGATCTCGTAGGTACGAAGTTGACTTCTGTGAGCCAAAGTAGAGTGGTTGGCTAGGAGGTCTCAGAAAGCCATGAAAGTTTGTAATAATCTCTATGGGGAGTGAGAGAGGAAGTGGCCAAGATAAACAGCAGGACATCTGAACACACCTGAGTATCCCCACCAAGTCCTTCATGTCAGAGGCAGAGCCAGGGCAGCAGCAGACTGCATCATCAAGGAGGTCACATCCAGTCAAGGGGTCACTGGCATTTTCCACAGTGGCCCAGCAGGAGCACCTGTTTTGTACTATCTTGGGGAGTTGAGGTTGCCTAAGATGGCCTTGTTCTTTTAGTTCATTCCAAGTTCTTGGCTCGGGATCTACCAGATTTCCCAAGTTTCTAGAATAAGAAAAATAGTCATTGCTAATGTATATTAAGTCTTTGTATATTTTAACTCATTTGACCCTCTCAACACGTCTGCGGGGTATCCCACAGTGGACAGATGAGCAAACTAAGCCAATGTTGTGGCTGGACATCTTGCCCGGGATCACACAGTTGTGGAGCTGGAATTCAAACTGAAGCTATTTGCCTCCAGAGCTTTTGCTCTTAATCGCTACGTGGCACTGCTTCTAAAGGCTCCAGTGTCAGAGCTGGAAGATAACTTAAAGACCATCTAAGGAAAGCCTTCACCTTTGCAAATAAAGTGCCCAACTCACAAAAGAACTAATGAGAGAGCCAGGACAAGAATTTTGGCTGCTGGGAGTCTGCTGGTTCTCTGATCTAGCTTCAAATGCCTATTTCTGCTCTAAGCAGGAGTTTGGTGAGAGTTCGGCTTCTTGGAGCTGGGATTTACCTGCTGCATACGCCACAGTTGTGGCTGGGAGAAGCTATATGGGTGCCCTGATAAGGAAGGATGACAAAGATGGCGAGATGCATCATGGTGGGGCTTTGGGTCCTCAGAGACCATCACTTGGTTTCCTTTGCATTAACTTTAGTTATGCCATAGTGGGGAGATACTTTCACAAGACTAAGTAGTCCTTCTTTCTCGATTTTTTTTTCAGAACGGCTCAAGAATATAAATTTCCATATTCTTACTTAGAACCAAACTCAGTGTTCACCCCCACCTTCACAAATAGTGGATTTAGAGTAGCTTGACTTTTGGTTGGTTTTTCCCATTGTATTTAAATAGCAGGCATCACAATGACTATTATATCCAGTGATTATAATATAAAAAATAAAGTCAATAAGGGATGGCTTAAAACGATTTTAATTTTCAGCTGGCTCTGGAATATGGAAGGATTATAAACTTGCCTTCAAATATTTTTACTTGGCATCTCAGAGTGGGCAGCCCCTCGCCATTTATTATCTGGCCGAGATGTATGCAACAGGAACAGGAGTAGTAAGATCATGCAGAACTGCTGTGGAGGTAAATACAATATGAGGCTGTTTTTAAAGCACTTGTCATATATGACACAGAGGAGGTGATACTGTTCTTAAATTGTTGGTGTCTTTGATTTTATAAATATTACCTCTTTTCTTCCAGTTGACAATGTGAATACTGACATTTGTCAGAGGGGAAAAGCAGTGATGTAACTCGGGGTGGGGGAGACAGAGAAAAGATCTCTCCTCTCTCTGACATTTGGCTTTTCGTCAAGTTCAGAGCTCACCTCAATATGGAGTTAAGGAGCTCTGTTTCAGCATTCAATCAAATCACCAGGGCAATTTGGCACTTCTAGTGGGATAGGGAGTTGCTACTTGGGAAACGAAAGGCTAGATTTAGCCTAGAAAATGTAGCCCACTTCTTCCCAGAAAGCAGCATCCTTTGGTTTTTGATGATTTGGATGACAATTGAGAAAGTGAATTCTCTCAGTCTGAGCCAATGATGCGCTTTCCAAAAGAATGCTTTTAGGACCTTAATGTCCTTCATTGATTTATTAAACACGTCTGCTGCACCAGCATAAATACTCTATGTTGCAATCTGGCCCCTCTGAAGCTCATTTCAAAAGCTGCCAGCTAATGATCTATCTTTAGATTTGCTCCTTTGCCAACTTCCTAATGAATTATGTATGGCTAACCTCTTTTGGTTACATAAGGGCTATTCAGCTAAGTTGACATTTGTCCCCCTAGGGCTCTGCACACCTTCCTCACAGTTATGTCACCTACACCCTCCGGCACTGTCTTCCCTTCATTCTCTCCTTTTCACATCAGCTGTGGCCTTATAACTTGCCCTTGCAGAGCCGCAGTGCTCAGAAAGTCCCTTTAAAACACACACACACACACACACACACTAGCGATACATTCTTATTCTTCCACATAGCCTCCAAGTCAGGAAAGTTTATTATACAAATTTAAAATAAGGCTGAGGACGTTTCCCTCAAGACAAAAACAAAACAAACAAACCCAAACACTTCTGATCTTTGTGCCTATAAAAGGTATTAACTCTTTACCCTAAATAATTTGCAAAATATAGACCTAAAATCCTTCCCTGACCAGCCCGTAGGAGCTGAAGACTGATTTCATTTCTCATTTGCCTGGGGTGAAGCATACTAGCTAACTAGTCTCCTTGATTTCTCTTCCCATATACAGCTTTATAAAGGTGTCTGTGAACTAGGCCACTGGGCTGAGAAATTCCTGACAGCTTACTTTGCCTATAAGGATGGTGATCTAGATTCTTCTCTTGTTCAGTATGCACTGCTTGCAGAAATGGGATACGAAGTGGCTCAAAGCAATTCAGCATTCATTTTGGAATCTAGTAAGATAAGTTAAAATTCTCTGCAATCCCCCAATCATACATATGCATATATGACTTTACTACAGAGGCATTTTAAGCCTTCCTAACGGAATGTCTCCTTTTTTTAGAAAAGGCTAACATTCTTGAAAAAGAGAAGATGTATCCAATGGCGCTTCTACTGTGGAATCGAGCTGCCATTCAAGGTATAGAACCCAAATAAAAATAAGCACATACCCGGTCCCTGTCCTCTGTTATTCATCAGGTTTGCTTTAGCTGCGTGTTTGTGCGCATAGGCAGCAAGGAGCAGAATATCAAGTAGGTGACATTTCAAACTATATGGATGTTAGGGTCAGTCTTTGGTTAGAGATCATTTCCAGGAATTTATTTTCCCCATTATTATCAAGGTCCCTGGTTCAGCAAACCATAGGAATTTTTCTACAGCTCTGTCTCCATGGCACCAGAACAGTTCTTTGAAATATACAATTTTACTCAAGAAACCAGTTTCTTGGTCTGGCTTCATTCATTCATTGCTGAGATCTTGACTGAACTAATCAGAGATGTGACCCATGTCTCAATGAGTTTACAAGCAAAATTAGTTATGTATGTATCTAAGGCTCATGTGATTTCTCTATTAAAATATCACATTGATGACTACCATAAACTTCAGATCTTTACTACAATCATTAGCACATAAGAATGAAAAACCAAACCAAAACAAAACAGATACATGGCAGGATCCTCTCCCTTTTCCTCGAGTTTCCATGTCTCGCTTGCTGGCATCACATGAATAAGGAATATAAGATACCAGTGGTGGGAAAAGCAATGGCAGGTGGTATTTGCATTGCATTGCAATGTCTCTTACTATTTTTCCTCTAAAATTATATTATTAAAAGCAGAGAAATACTGCAAAGCTGTCACCATTGGCATTTGGATATGTGAAAACTCTCTTGCAATAAGAGAGCAATTTTGCTTCCAATTAGGTTTCTTAAAATTGTCTTATGCTAAGGCCAAATCATCCCTTTTCACAGGAAGTGAATAGGATAAAAAATTATTCTCAGCTGACACTAATATGAAGCAGAGGAAAAAGTCACAGTGGTGCTTTCTCACATCCAGCTGAGCCGGTAGCACAGCAACAAGCCATCAATGCAATTTTAGTGAGACATTCCCCTTAAAAAGTCTATGTTTTATAAAATGCAATGAAGGCCTTATTTAGAGTGGGGAAACAATACCCGCAACCTCTCAGCCATGGCCAATCAGCTCAATTACAACAAATACAGGTTTATTCCAAGCCAGGAAATAGTGTGGAAATTGCAGCAAGGAAAAGAGACATTAAAAACAAGGGTACAGTGATACATACATATTTTTTTCTTTTGAGACGGAGTCTTGCTCTGTCTCCAGGCTGGGGTGCAGTGGCGCGATCTCGACTCACTGCACCCTCTGCCTCCCGGGTTCAAGCGTTTCTCCTGCCTTGGCCTCCCAAGCAGCTGGGACTACAGGCATGCGCCACCATGCCCAGCTAATTTTTGTATTTTTAGTAGAGACGGGGTTTCGCCATGTTGACCAGGATGGTATTGATCTCTTGACCTCGTGATCCGCCTGCCTCGGCCTCCCAAAGTGCTTGGATTACAGGCGTTAGCCTGTACTGGCACCCAGCTGGTACACTGATATTAAACTGAATTTCTCAATATAAGAAAGTCAGACTGCTAAAAATAATCATGTGTCCTAAGAGAGGTCAGGCATAAGTGTCCCTGAATATATGGTTACTGAGTGGCTCACTTGGGGTTAGGAAATCTAATAACGAAATTTTCCAATTAGTCACTGGCCATACTCCTTTTAGCAGTTACTCATGTGAAGAGGGTGCTGAACCATCAGGACTCAGTCACTGCCCTGTGACTATGAAATCAAAGTGGAAATCCCTCCACTGTCAGTTGATCCCCACGGGAGCCTGTCCGGATCACCACATGCTGCCAGTCAGCCCCCTCATTAGGGTGGAGCTGAATTCCCCCAAGAACCAGCTTGTTCACTGCCTTCCATTATTAGAGACTTCAGGGATGCTGCTTACTGCCCGCACAACTTGAAAATGCACAGAATTGTCCTATATCTTTGTGGTTATAGCCCAGGAGAAATCTTAGGGTCAAAGGAGGGCAGCTTTGGGCAAAATTAGAGATGGACTAGGTTTCTCTTTAGGGCTCCATGGACCTCCTGCTTCTCCAGACTCCCTCAGGCCTCTTTTCTGGGCATCATTCTTATAAGTTCTTGCTCCCAGTTACTGACCTGTACATTTGGAAGCATCTGGAAAGCAAGCCCAGATAACTAATGTCTTTGTCAGCTAAGAATTTTATAGACCAGGTGCAGTGGTTCACACCTGTAATCCCAGCACTTTGGGAGACCAAATTGGGAGAATTGTTTGAGGCCAAGTTCAAGAACAGGCTGGGCAACATAGTGAGACATCATCTCTACAAAAAAATAAAAGATAAAAAAAAAAATTAGTTGGGTGTGGTGGTGTGTACCTGTAGTTCCAGCTACTCAAGGGGCTGAGGCAGGAGGATCTCTTGAGCCCTGGAGATTGAGGCTGCGTGAGCCGTGATCACATCACTGCACTCAAGCCTGGGCAACAGAGTGAGATTATGTCTCGATGATAATAATAATAAAATAAATAAAAAAGAATTTTATAATGTTAGCTGTATTCAGAGAGACTTAAAGATGGTTCACAGTATTATATCTTTTTGAAGTGTCTACATTTTAATACAGAAGATTCTACAAGATTAGAATTTCAGTACCTAAAGGAATAAATTCCAAAGGATGTTAGGCACTACATTAGGCCAAATGAGAAAATTTTGGAAGGAGTCCTATATCACTTAATGCTAGACCTGAGCCCATACAGGGCACTTCCTCTTTTTCTGAGTAAGCCAAGACCATGCCAGAAGGGCTGGCCATAGCTGAGATGGCCGTCCTAGATGAGTGTTCCCTCATCTTTCCAATCAACACTCTCCTGGTGGATGGGAACATAGACCCCAAGGGGACCCTGAGGAGTCATCCCTAAGTGGACTTCAAAAGACTGATAGATCTTAAAAAGTCACATGACTTTTTTCGACTTGACATATTCATGTTTTTTGGAAAGTAATATTCTAAAGTACTTAATATCTGGGGAAAGTATTATCTAAAAAGTTTCCTTGCATGTCCATCCATTCATTCCATATGTATTTATCAAGTACCATTCCAGGTTCTGGGACTGTATCAGTGATTAAGAGTTCAGGGTGCTTGTCCTCATGAAGTGCCTGCCCTCATGCGGAAGAGAGAAAATAAACTAGTAAGCAAATCAGATAGCAGTGACATGCTGAGAAGGAAATAAAACATGGAGTTGACGTAGATAACTTCTGGGGTTGGGGCTGAGGGGAACTTTAGACAAGGTAATTGGAGACGGCCTCTAGGAGAGAAGTGGCATTGGCGCTTCTGAGAATGAAGAGAAGCCAGCCACAGGAAGAGTCAGAGAATTCGGAACCTGCCAGGTAGAGGGCCTTGAGAAATCAAATGCAGGGATCTTGTGCAGAGGGCAGGTGAGGCATGACTTGTAGGTCGTAAGGAGTCTGATTATTATTCCAAGGGCAAAGTGAAGTCATTGGAAGATTTTACACAAGCAAATAACATAACTTGATTTTACATTTTAAAAAGATCATCCTCTAGCTAAACAGTATGAGGTTTCTCTTCAGAGTGATTGAACTATTCTAAAATTGTGGTAATGCTTGCACATCTCTGAATATATGAAAAACCATTTCGTTGTACCCTTTAAATGGGTAAATTGGATGGTATGTGAATTGTATCTCAATAAAACTGTTACATATATACTATATATAACATATACATGTATTTTACATATATATATATATATCATGCTGGCTGGGTGTGGTGGCTCACGCCTGCAATCCCAGCACTTTGGGAGGCTGAGTTGGGAGGATTGCTTGAGCCCAGAAGTTTGAGACAAGCCAGAGCAATATGGTGAATATGGGTATGGTGGTGCATACCTGTAGTCCTAGTTACTTGGGAGGCTGGGATAGGAGGATCGCTTGAACTTGGGAGGCTGAGATTGCAGTAAGCTGAGATCATGCCATTGCACTACAGCCTATGCGACAAAGCCAGGCCTTGTCTCAAAAATAAATAAATAAAAATTTAAAAAGAATAAAAAGATCACCCTGGCTGTTGTGTGAAGAACGGGTTGGAAAGTGAAGATAAAAGAAGAATTTGAAGCCTATTGTAGTATTGTAGGCTGGAATAGGCAGTGGAGGAGAGGTCAAGCGTTGAGCGTGTTTCAGAGGCACAACCTATAGGACTTGATGAATTGGCTGATGGAAGCAAGGGAAAAAGAACTAGGAATAATTCCCCTAGACTTATGGCCTGAACAATGGGGGCACTGTACTGAGACAGGGAAGAAACTATTTCGTTTGGAGGAAGGTGTGTAGGGTGCTAGGAAATCTCTATTGGGCATTTTAAGTTTGAAATCCAAGTGCAGACATCAAGAAGGCAATCATAAGAACCTGGGCCTCGGGGAGAGAAAGATGGTAGATATAAATTTAGAAATAGTTAATAAAGACAGTCAATGGAACGAAACGAGGTCACCCAGAGAAAGAGTTGAGATGAAGCAGAATGTTGGAGAGAGGCGGGGAGGAGAGGCGAGAGAAGAGAAAAGAGGGGAAAGAAGAAAGAGAAAAAAAAAAAAAAGGAGTTAGGGGCAAGCCCTTGACATTCCACATTTAGGAACTGGGCAGAGGAGGAGTCAGGCAAGAGTTTGAAATAAAGAGCCCATGAGGTAGAAGGGAAACCAAGAGAAGGCAGTGCCATCAATGCTCCGACAGGACAGTGCTTGGGCAGATGGGGCCCATCACGCCAGTGCTGCTTGGACGTCGGGTAAGATGAGGACAGAGATGTGGCGATGGATTTGGCTGTATGAAGGCCATCTACCACCTTCAAAATAGCAGCTTCACGGGCAACGGGGCAGAAGCCAGGTTGGAGTGGGTTGAAGAGTCCGTGGGAGGTGAAGCTTTGGAGACAGCGAGCATAGAACACACTTTTGAAAAGGTTCAGTGAAAAGGGAAACAGAGAAATGGGGCATGAGCTAGTAGGAGACACCACAGGATAAAGAGAGGGTTTATTTTTGTTCATAGAAGATGCTAGAGCGTGTTTGAATGGCAGATGGGATTGATCTGGGAAAGAAGGTGACAGTGGTGACGCAGGAGAGTAGAGCTTCAGGAGTGACATCTGAGAATGGGAGGGATGGGGTCCAGCTTCCCAAGAGTTAACCTACTTAAAAAAACTAAAAGATAAAATTGGTAATTTCTTGTTCTTTAAGAACATTTGGCCAGGTGCGGTGGCTCATGCCTGTAATCCCCGCACTTTGGGAGGCCAAGGCGGGCGGATCACTTGAGGTCAGAAGTTCAAGACCAGCCTGGCCAACATGGTGAAACCCCGTCTCTACTAAAAATACAAAAAAATTAGCTGGGTGTGGTGGTGGGGGCCTGTAATCCCAACTACTTGGGAGGCTGAGGCAGGTGAATCGCTTGAACCTGAGAGGCAGAAGTTGCAGAATGTGCCATTGCACTCCAGCCTGCCAGCCTGGGCGACAAGGATGAAACTATCTCAAAAAATAAAATAAAATAAAATTGTACTATACCATGGATGTTACACTATAATGAAGACAGTTAGCATTGAGTGTTATATTTGTATTGCATAAAGTATATCTAATTCCAGTTCTGGGGTTCTGAGTGTTTTGGGTTCTTTTTTATACCTGGTTATAGATACATATATATTTTAAAGGACTGAAACAAGATTATTAGGTTGAATTCCTGAGAACTATACATAAATCATTTGAGTTATGATTCTTCTTTTTCTAATATTTCTATCAGGCAATGCATTTGCTAGAGTAAAAATTGGAGATTACCATTACTATGGCTATGGGACTAAGAAAGACTATCAAACAGCAGCCACACACTACAGCATTGCAGCCGACAAATACCACAACGCACAAGCCATGTTCAATCTGGCTTATATGTATGAACATGGCTTAGGCATCGCAAAGGTAATTGTGTTGGTAATAATTCAAACCTAGTAATGACATCTGTGTGGGAAGAGAAAATGTGTAAATGTTTTGAATTTCATTGATGTCCTCAATCTGGAGGAAGGAAAGAAAGGACTTAACATCTGCCAAATCCCTCTCATGTGCCAATACATATTACTTACTCCAATATGAACCCTATGAGATAGAATTTATTTTCTCCATTTATGCCAAAGACATAACTAGTGAGTAGAAGAGATCTAGTCTAGGCCAATTCAATTAATAAGTTCCTGCTTTTTCCAGCACATGCTTTTTCCAGTAGGCCCTGTCTCCATTTCCCTTCACCTCTGGGCCTTTTTTTCCATTAAAATTTCCACTGGTTCTCAAGCTCTCAGGAACAAGGAGAAAGCGAAAAGAGACCACAGCTGGATATCAAGGTGGTATTAATCCAGAAAAGTCTTATGAAGCACCTACTGTGTACATGACCTAGTGCTGGATACTCTAGAAAGGCCCAAGAGAGTGAATCTCCAGTCCCCCAGGACTATACTTGACTTGAGGCAATGAGTCATATTCATTTAGAAAAAGAGCCAGCACTACAATGTGGTATTGATAAATCTCTTAGACAGTGAGTGTAATTAAGGCAGAAGATGACATCAGGGTCTCACAGAGTGAGACAGGTGTATTCAGTACCAATAATGATAGCAATAGCCAGGCATTGGGTTAAGTGGGCTATGTGTTTCTGTCATTTACATCACACAACCACTCAATGAGATAAGCCCTAGAACTATCCACAGTGTACGCATCAGGAAGCCACAGTGCAGAGAGGTTATGTCATTTGGCCAAGCAGCTTGCGGAGGTCATCAATGGTGGAGCCAGAATTTGAACCCAGCCCTGCCTGACCCTGTTTTTTGGTGAAAGAGTGGGCCTTGCAGTGAATCATTCTTGGTGCTCAAGCATGTGTTTCTTTTCGGTGTTTATATTCCTGGCTCCATTTCTAGAGTCAAATAACGTGGGAATTGCTGGCTTTCCTATGCTCTCTTCTTTCTTCCAGTTGTGCTAGTAATTGAGAATTATTGGTAGGGAATTTCCTATTGCTAATGGTGCACAGTGAAGGGCTTCTTATTCAGAGGTATGGATCCCTGCCGTCCTGTCCTCCCCTGCAGCCTGCCTTTTGGTTGATCATTTTTCATTAGCCCTGGCACCCTAAGCAGTGGAATGTCAAATCCAAATCCAGTCTGTTTCCCCCATTTCTAGCAGGTGTAAGCTTCCTATGTTTGTAAAATGTGGGTAAGAATGGGACAGGATGGGATAGCTAAATTGGATGATTCTTAGGATTTTATTTAGCCATCCCTGGGTCCCTCACCCATTATCCACCTCAGTAAAACAGATACCTGCCCTACCCCAGGCTTTAAGGATAAAATGAATAAGCTTTTGTGAAAGGGCTTTGTAGTCAAACAGTGTGTAGAATGACTGTTATTTAGATCAAAAGGGAATTAGAGCAACTGCTAAGTAAGGCTTCAATAAGATTAAAGCCTTTACTCATCATTCCTAGTGCAAAATATAATATGGGAGAAGCACTGTCTATAGAAGGGATGAAGTGACCCCACTCCATGTGTCAAATCCATGTTAGCTTTCCTATCCCCGGCACCACCACGTTCTTCAGAAAGGACTTGGTCGCCCTGACAGCTGTATTCGCGCCTAAGCGAGGCCATTTTGCCTGAGTCCCTGGGGACAGGCAGGGTGTCCTCTCAGGACACAGAGCCAGCAATGCTGGGGAGAGCACACTGCGAGCCAGTGCCTGGCTGGCGGACCATCAGAGGGTTTGGTTTTTCTCTTTGGAGTCACCACTGATCTCTTTCCTAAGCACTTCCTTCGCAATGTCAAATAGTAGTTAAGACATACGTTTCATACATTCAGGAAAACACTTTGAAGTTTCTCTCTGGCCAGTTTTCTGTTCTTTTCTGCCAGGGTTCTTGTTAAATCATGGATAGTTCATTTTGTTCAGTCTCTTTCAGTCAGAAGTCTATTTTATTTTCCTACAGAAAGTCTCTACATTAAAAACAACAACAAAAAAGCAGAGACTACTAGTAACCTCCCACCGGGATATGAGAATTTTAGGCTGAGCTAACGAGGGACCATTGCCCTTTGTTTTTATTTGGTTTCTTTTGTTTAGCAATTAGGAAAACAATAACCGAGTACCCAAAGGTATCTTGCCATCTCAGAGTCAAATTAACAAGGCGCTATCACCTTCTCTAATTCTTAAAATGAATATCCTGGTAATTAAAAGCCCAAAGCTTGTTCAAATGAAAGAAAACAGAGTAGGAGAATACGCCTTCCCAGCAGTTAAGTCATCAAGTAATTAAGCATTTCTTCAGTGAGGCACTTCGCAATCCTCTTTATTAGTTAATCCTCATGCAAACCAGTGAGAAAGATGAGTATAATACCACTACTACAGTATCTTCGAGAATCAAAGAAGGTGATACAGAGTATTGCTTTATAAACATGCAGACATTTAAGACCTCTGCAGAAGAAAGTTAGATATAAATCATCTCTTGGTAAATCAATATTAAAATATGGGTCATTGTTGTTATCATCCATCTTTCAGAAAGGAAGTTGGGGCTAGGATGAGGCAGGTGAGTTATCCTAGTAGCTTCACTGAGAAGCATCTCAGCCAGTGAGCTCATTGTCTTAAACTGGGCCAGGACTGACTGCATCATTGTTCTGGGAACACTGAATAATGCCTGGTGAGAAATTGGGAGAGGACCTGAAGTAGTTTAGAAACACAAGCATTCACACACACGTTGTTATGAAATTGCTTCTCAGGGTCTAGGCGTGGTGGCTCACACCTGTAATCCCAGCACATTCTGAGGCTGAGGTGGGCAGATCACTTGAGGTCAGGAGTTTGAGACCAGCCAGGCTAACATGGCGAAACCTTGTCTCTACTAAAAATACAAAAATTAGCTGGGCAAGGTAGCATGCGCCTATAATCCCAGCTACTTGGGAGGCTGAGGCACGAGAATAGCTTTAACCCCGAAGGCAGAGGGTGCAGTGAGCTAAGATCCAGCCTGGGTGACAGAGCGAGACTCCCTCTCAAAAAAATACTAAAAAAACAAACAGTTTTTCAGTTGATACTTGATTTGTAAGTACTTTGGAAATTGCACCATGAACAAGGCCTGTTGCCCATCCCCTCCCGGCCATCCCTTCTGTCTGTACCTTGCCTCTGACCTTCTGCTCACCTCAGCTCGTAGCAACGACTACTCAGGGGTCTTCCATTCTAGTGTTCTCCCTTTAAATCTGTGACCGAGATGACTCTATTCACGAAAGATTTGCAATCCCCCATCCATAGTGAGGACTTGTAGCTGGGGTTCACCCGCCTAGTCAAAGACTATGTTCTCCAGCCTCCTTTGGATCCGCGTGCCAGCTCTCGCGAGGGCTCCTTTGGACCCGCGTGCCAGCTCTTGCGAGGGCTCCAGCCTCCTTTGGATCCACGTGCTAGCTCTCCCGAGGGCATGGAAGTGAAAGTGAAGAGTGTCATTCCTGGGCTAAGGCAGCCAAGAAGTAGATGGGGCTGCCCCCAGTCGCTTTCCCATCCATCGGCTGAAGGCACCAGGAGATACAAAGGCTTTAGGGGACCCCAAAACCAGGTGATGGAAGGAGCTTGGGCCCCACAATTACCACATGAAGAAAATTCACTACCAACCAGCAATATACATTTTGGAATGCTGAATGGGGGAGAAATAAAATTCTATTGTGTTAAGCCATTAAAATTTGGGGATTTGTTACAGATAGCATTATCTTAATAAATAATTCATCTAACAAAGCACTGCCAGGTCATTCTTGATAAAGTATAACTCTGATATTGTAACCTCCTTCATCCTACCCACCCCTCTATCCTACCCTCTCCCCCAAATAAAACCGCCAAAAAATACAAACAAGCAAACACACAAATAAAAAGAATCTTATTTACTTTTTATTGCTAAATGAAGTCCAGACTTCTATTCCACATTCAAAGCCCCCAGTGACCTAGCCTACCTTGATAATAACGGTGTGATACAGCACTTTGCCCTATCTAGATTCTAGGCTACTTATTCCTTCCCCTCAAAGACCTTGGCCTGAGCCCTCCTGAGATACCATCCTTTTGCTGGAATGATCTTAACCCATATTTATGCCCATTGAAAACCAGTCCATTTTTCAAAGAACAGCCCCAATGTCATCTCCTTTAGGAATCCTTCAAGGAACTCCAGATTTTTTTTTTTTTTTTTGACAGGGAGTCTCGTTCTGTCACCAGGCTGGAGTGCAGTGGTGCAATCTTGGGTCACTGCAACCTCTGCCTCCCGGGTTCAAGTGATTCTCCTACTGCAGCCTCCCCAGTAGCTGGGACTACAGGCGCACACCACTATGCCCAGCTAATTTTTTTTTTTTTTTTTTTTTTTTTTTTTTTTTTTTTTTTTTTTTTTTGAGATGGAGTGTTGCTCTGTGATCCAGGCTGGAGTGCAGTGGCACGATCCCGGCTCACTGCAAACTCCGGCTCCCGTATTCATGCCATTCTCCTGCCTCAGCCTCCCCGAGTAGCTGGGACTACAGGCGCCCACCACCACGCCCGACTAATTTTTTTTGTATTTTTTTTTTAGTAGAGACGGGGTTTCACCATGTTAGGATGGTCTCGATCTCCTGACCTCGTGATCCGCCCGCCTCAACCTCCCAAAGTGCTGGGATTACAGGCGTGAGCCACCACGCCCGGCCAGAACCCCCAGATTTAAAAGGTATCTACTTCTAAACCACCATGGTATCGCACTCTTCTTTTCATTCATTCATTTATTCACTCGAATATTTATCAAGGACTATTTCCTGTATCAGTAAGCCCTGTGCTTGGTTCTGGGGATACAATAAGAACAAGACAGACTTCAAAGGGCTCACGGTCCACTACAGAAGAGACTTGTCCATAGCTACTGTTAAGCCTAAAATGGCGGTCATATATAGGCACACACACACTTGAAAAGAATTAAAAATAAAGTACCACAGTATGTTAAAGAGGTAACAGCTAACTCAGGTAGGGGAATCAGGACTGCCAGGTCCTGTTCAAAAGTATGTTTGTACCATGGAGTACGAGAAACACATGACAAGCTTTTTAAATGGAAGAAAGCAGGTCTGTTTAAAGACAATGGATAGGAAAGCTGTCCTAAGGTAAGACAGAAAGGCGGGGGAAATTATCCTTTGGGGAAGAGTTTCAAATACATATATGTAGACCTACTAGATAACATGTATTTTTGGATTCTGCAGAGAAAACAAAATCACATCTACCAAATAAATTATAAATAGACCTGTCAAAAACAAAAGTGATTATGGCACAATGCATTTTTATTTCTCATTTGTCTGGTCTGACCACCCATGGAGTGTTACAGCTGAAGCTTTAAACACCAGAATTATTTTCTGGAAAGGATAAGTTAAAATTAGATACTTAAAATGGCCCTCTCAGAAATATGGCAGGACAGAAAACACACTTCTTAGAAATGATCATAACTTTTCATGAAATAAACATTTATCACCTAGGGAAATAACCAGAAATATAAAAAAACAGTATTTTGTGTGTGTATAGCTCCATTAGTTACAGAACAAATTTCTACAAGTAACGAGAATGCTTCAAAATAGAAGCCATGTTATATATGATGCCCAGGCTAGACGGGCATCATGGTGAAACCCGGTCTGTACAAAAAAAAAATACAAAAATCAGCCGGGCATGGTGGCACACACCTGTAGTCCCTGTAATCCCAGCTACTCGGGAAGCCGAGGTGCGAGGATTGCTCAAGCCCCGGAGGCGGAGGCAGCAGTCCAGACTGGGTGACATGGCGAGACCCTGTTTCAAAAAAAAAAAATTATAGACTAGCGGAATATATTAGGACACAGCATATTATTTGAAATATATTCTTAGGTTAAGAAAGCAGAAGATGAAATATTATGCTGAGTAAAAAATTTCTAAATTAAAAAGTATGTATATATGAATATACATGAAATGCTAGAAGAATGTGTATAAAATATTACCAGTAGTTATCTCTGTGCAGTGAGATTGTGGGTGGCTTTTTTTCTTATTTGTTCGGTTCTATATTTCCAAATTCCCTCTAATTAACATATGGTATATTTATAAAAAGAAAATAAGAATAAATTATTCAAAAACGACCTTCCCATTCACATGCTGTGTCCCAGTATAAGAAATTTTTTTTTGACATCCAAAGATTTGGGGCTGGAAACTCCTGCATCGGGCAATTGTAAAATTTTCATAAACCAGCTACTTTACTGCAGGAGAATTCTGTATCTTTGAATTAAAAGAAGCTATTTTGAACATCTAAATATTGAGCAGTATCCACATATCATTTTAGTTAGAAACATGTTCTTTAACAAGAGTCTGCAGCTCGGTTTACATAATCTCTTTAATCACTGAATTTAAAGCAAAATAAATTCAAATGTACCACAGAAAAGTTAAATCTAAGTGGACTGGGTATGTAGTGGACTTCTCATTTAATGAACTGTGGTCATCATCAAAACAACATCAGGAGGAGATTTTTTTGTTTGCATGACTTAGATTTTTTTACTAAATAGGGTCAAAGAATGAGGAGTCTTTTCTAGTCTAGTACTAAAATTTATTTTATATGAGTTGCCCTAGTTAGCTGGAAGCATTCAGGAATTTCCTTCTCTGGGAATTTTAAAGAAAGGCTTTCACATTCACCCCCCAGCCCCACACACACTGCAAATTGTGAGGTCTCCTGGACAAGGAGTGAGTTCATGCCATTTTAATGGTACTTCTCACTATTTTTTACTATAAAATACTAAGAGACTGGATTGTAATGCTTTTACCACAAGAAATAAATGAATAACTATCGACTGCCTCAAACAAGAAATAAGTATGAATGCCTGAGATATTGACAAAGGCCCCTTTTCCCCGAACGTCCCGTTCAAGTCAATATGTCTTTCACATGTGCGGCTGACCCAGCTGTTATCATCTGCAGGGTGCTTTCAAACGAACACTGAATTTGTTGGAATCAGAGACACAAATTAGGGTTTTTACAACATCTATTTTATGTTTCCAGGAAGATTTGTTCCAATCTCCTGAACTGCATTTTAAGCAAGAACATTCCTCTTTCTTCAACAAATCAATTTTCCAGACCATAAAGCTTTGGAAAATATTTAAGCTATAATAAGCAGAACACAGCTAAGAGAAGACATCAACCCCCCACCAAAACAAAACAAAACAAAACAAAAAAAACAGTTTTAGCAGAGGCCTCAATGATTCACAAGTATCGAAGCCTAGGTAATGGAGCAAGAAAGACAGATATTAGGATGACCACAGTTTGTGAAAAATTCCTCTTCTTCTTCCCTTCCTTTTGAAAATAGCCCATGGGCACCCAAGCAAAATCTAATTCTGGGACTGGCCCAGGGCACTTTTTACCTTTAAAAGCAGCTCCACCTTGCCTATGGTCACTCTGTTTGGGCAAACCAAAAATAAAACAAACACATAAAACAAGGCATGAGTGGATGAAAAAGAAAGCCATGGCATAATTCATGAAAAAAAAAAAAAGCTCCTGAAAATACAGTACTATGTCATTTGAGGACTCTGTCTTCAACATGAGAGCCAAAAATAGTTTCTTCATCATCCTATAAGTATTATCAAAGACCTACTGCATACTAGGCCCTTCATTAAGGACTGGGAATTCGGGGATGAACAGAGAGTCCAAGTCCTTGTTTTTGAGGACCTGGAGACAAACAAATGAATAAATAAATTCTAAAACTTTAGGTATGGTAAGTACTATGAAGATAATGAGAATTTTAGATGATGATCACTAACTACCTGTATTCTGACTTACTTTAGAGAACTGTAGAATTTTTTTTTTCTTTTGAGACAGAGTATTACTCTGTTGTCCAGGCTAGAGTTCAGTGGCACGATCTTGGCTCACTGCAACCTCTGCCTCCCGGATTCAAGCGATTCTTGTGCCTCAGCCTCTCAAGTAACTGGGATTATAGGCATGCACCACCACACCTGACTACTGTTTGCATTTTTAGTAGGGACAGGATTTTACCATATTGGCCAGGCTGGTCTCGAACTCCTGGCCTCAAGTGATCCACCTGCCTTGGCCTCCCAAAGTGCTGGGACTATAGGCATGAACCCCTGTGCCTGGCCCTATTCTCCACCCTATTTGTTGGAATCACAATTAGGAGCTGTTACAGGGGTATCCAAGAAAGCTTTCTGGAGACTGTGTTAATTTTCTATTCTTGCCGTAACAAATCACTACAAATTTGGGGACTTAAAACAACACAAGCTTATTATCCCATGGTTTCTGTAGGCCAAAAGCCCAGGTGATTTGACTGGGTCTTCAGTTTGGGGTTTCACGAGGCTAAAATCAAGAATGTTCTTTATTGGGGGCCCTGGGGAAGAATCCACTGCAGGGCTCATTCCAGTTGTTTGGTGGAATTCAGTTAATTGAGGTTGTAGGACCAAGGTTCTTGTTTCCTTATTGACTGTCCAAATTCCTTCTCATTCCATGTGGCCCCTTCCAACAATGGCAAGTTGAGTCCCTCATGCTGAGGATCTCTCTGAAGTCGCCCTCCACCACATCTGTCTTGCTTCCACCCCCAGCCCGGAGATAACTCTGTTTAAATGTTCACTTGATTATCTGAGGTCCACCTGGATAATCCATGATAATCTCCCTATCTTAAGTCCTGTACCCTTAATTACATTTGATATTTTGAACAGCGGTGTCTGTTTACTTACTCCTAGAGAATCTGACGGGTATGGGCTATTCTTCTCCTTCTAGGACATTCACTTGGCCAGAAGATTGTACGACATGGCTGCTCAAACGAGTCCAGATGCCTACATACCTGTGTTCTTTGCCCTCATGAAACTGGAAACTATGCATTTGCTCCGGGATATTCTGTTTTTTAATGTAAGTTTGTCTTGAACAAGTCCTGAATCTCTGAAAGTCTCCAATGCTCTGAAAGTCTCCAATGAGCAACTCCTAGGGACAAAGTGACAAGGCCCATCGGGGAGCTTCTTGTGGACTGGCTTTCCTTTGAGAAGTCAAATTCAAAGTCTTACACTTGCCATGCAGAGTAATTCTATGTGTTCTACTGAGTATGTGTTGACACTTCACAGTATAAGCAATTAATTCATTCAGCAGATGTTCTTTTCCAGCACACATTACATTCAAAGCCTTAAGCACAGTGGCATGTGCTATATATACTTCTTCAAAACAGTTCTTACCATCAATAGCCGAGACTGGTAGGCAGATGGCAGGTGGCAAGGGGTACCACAAAGAGCTACCGTTTGAAAAAACGTAAAGTGTCTAAATCTTTGGGGTTATTCTAAAGGTGCTATTTACATCCCTTGTGGAAGTTGTAAGCAAGCAAAGATTGTGTTTTCCAAGACTGAAGGAAGCAAAGGGAATGGGTGGGAGGAGGGTTGGTGGCAGTGGGTTTGGGAAGAGTAGGTGGCTCTGAGTGGAGGTGGGAAGCTTGGATTGTTTTTGACAGAATGTCTCTTGCCAGCAGTTCACAATGAGATGGAACTGGCTGAAACCGGACAACACCATTGGACCACACTGGGACTTATTTGTGATTGGCCTCATTGTTGCTGGGCTGATTTTGTTGCTTAGAAATCACCGTGGGTAGGATGAGGATCATGGGAAAACCTGCTAACGGTAACCAGTTCACTCCAAGGTATTCCCGCTAAATAAACAGTTTCCCATCCAAATCAAGAGTCTGCTACAGTTTTCCGCTCAGGGTTGTGATGGAAAATGGACAAGACTTGGGGACTATCCTGGAGAAACAACTTCAGACTTCCTGCTTAGTTGAGAAAACCCTTTGGGGGATGCTGGGAACTGGTCACCTAAGATCTTGTTACCCATCTGTCATCTTGGTGACCTGGTCCCACATTACGAATAAAGACCACCCCTTTTCATGTTGTTAGAACAACCTCTTCTCTGTCAAGAGGACACATTGGGTTTCCTGACTCCTACGGACAAACTAAGGTGAAGAGAAGGCGGAGTTTGGGGAAGGCAGAAATCCAGATCCCTCAGAATATGATAAAGATACAAATGTACAAATAGACCTTGTACAATTTTGAGGCACAGTTTCCCTCTGTCCCCCAGGCTGGAGTGCAGTGGCAAGATCTCAGCTCACTGGAACCTCTGCCTCCCAGATTCAAGTGATTCTCCTGCCTAAGTCTCCCGAATAGCTGGGATTATAGGTGCCCACCACCACGCCTGGCTAATTTTTGTATTTTCAGTAGAGATGGGGTTTCACCATGTTGGCCAGGCTGGTCTCGAACTCCTGACCTCAAGTGATCCTCCAAAAGTTCTGGGATTACAGGCATGAGCCACCACACCCAGCCAATATTTGACTTCTTGAGCCTTAGTTTCCCGGTGTGCAAAAAGGGAAGGATAATGCCTATGTTAGACAACTGATATGAAGATGAAGTGGGATAATGGATGTAATGAGAGTGGCACAGGGCCTGGCACCTAGAATGAGTTCCATAATTGGGAACTTTTAATATCCTTTAAAAAACTCATGGCAAATCCATTGGAATGGGTGGGGAGATAGCTAAGCTGGTAACAATCTGTGTGGCTTCAGCGCTTTGCAGTTCTCCAGCTAATGTGCTAGGTGCTTAGGTAGGAAGAGATCTTGCTTGCTTACTTAAAAATCCAATTTAGGGACATGGAAATTTGATTTCTAATGTCAATCATAATCAAAAGGTAGGATGAAATGGTGGGCATGCACTGAGTTTGGGATCAAACAACTTGGATTTGAAGTCCAGCTCTGTCTCTTAGTAGCTGTGTAACTTTGGGCATAACTTTTCCAAACCTCAGCTTTTCCTCCATAAAATGGGATTATTTCCTACCTCACTGAAGAATTGTGAAGCTTAAATAAACCTAACATCAAAAGTGCTTTCTAAACATAGCGCACACACACACATACTGGCCACAGTCATTTATTGGCCAGGAACAAATCCAGGCCTGTCTGAGGTCCAAGTGTTTTAGAGTTTGGGGATCATGTCCCTGCCTTATTAGGGAGTTCCAGTTCCCAGGGATGCAGCCTAATTTATACAAATGTGCAGGAAGGGGCAGCATCTATACCGCAGGTCAGGGCGTAATGGAGAGGGCAGCCGTGCTATGACATCTCACAGGTGTCAGGAATGTGAGCACATTAAGGACCTGGATGAGAACAGAGAGGGGAGCGCAGAAGGCAGCATTGGTGAGCCCTGCCTCAAAGTCTGGATGAAAATGAGCTCCTTAGAGGTAAACTTGTGGGAATGACTGCAGGCAGGAAAGAAAGGAAGACCTGTTCGGGGACTTGCTGTGTAGAGTAGAGCACTGCCTGAAATATAGGAGGGAGGGCAGCCTGGGTTGATGTTTCCCATTTCAGCTCATTGTTCCATGTCAATGTGAGACATGGAGCAAGCTTTGAAAGCAGGAGTGGTTTAGGGGGTTTCAATCATTCAAATGTCCATTTCTGGGCCTCTTCTCCTGCAGCCGTCACGGTAGCAGTTCTCATCACCTCTGTGCATGGTTGGGCACCTTGCAGCCTCTGGGCGCCTCTGAGATGACTGACAGAGGGAGGGAGAGAGCCTCCTGCCTGAAAACCACTGATGCTTCTCGGTTATAGCAAAATCCTACCCGCTCTATGGGCACAGAGAGCCCTTCTTCATTTTCTTGCTTCTGATACCTTAAATAAAAATGGATAGCCTATGGACCACAAGGTATCTCGTTTTTGTTTTGTTTTGTTTTTGTTTTTTTGAGATGGGGTCTTTCTCTTTCACCCAGGCTGGAGTACAGTGTCACGATCTTGGCTCACTACAACCCCTGCCTCCCAGGTTTAAGTGATTCTGCTGCTTCAGCCTCCCAAGTGTACGCCATCACACCCAGCTAATTTTTGTATTTTATTTTTATTTATTTATTTATTTTGAGATGGAGTCTCACTCTGTCACCAGGCTGGAGTGCAGCAGGCCTGGTCTTGGCTCACTGCAACCTCCACCTCCCAAGTTCAAGTGATTCTCCTGCCTCAGCCTCCCAAGTAACTGGGACTATACGTGCATACCACCACATCCAGCTTTTTTTTTTTTTTTTTTTTTTTTGTATTTTTAGTAAAGACAGGGTTTCACCATGTTGCCTGGGGTGGTCTCGAACTCCTGACCTCCAATGATCTGCCCGCTTTGGGCTCCCAAAGTGCTGGGATTACAGACATGAGCCACTGCGCCTGGTCCAAGGTATCTGTTTTTTAAAAATCTAATTGTTGGCCGGATGTGGTAGCTCACACCTGTAATCTCAGCACTTTGGGAGGCTGAGGTGGGTGGATCACAAGGTCAAGAGATTGAGACCATCCTGGCCAACATAGTGAGACTCATATCTACCAAAAATACAAAAATTAACTGGGCGTGGTGGCGGGCGCCTATAATCCCAGCTACTCGGGAGGCTGAGGCAGGAGAATCACTTGAACCCAGGAGGCGGAGGTTGCAGTGAGCTGAGATTGCATTACTGCACTCCAGCCTGGTGACAGAGCTAGATTCGGTCTCAAAAAAAAAAAAAAAAAAAAAAAAATCTAATTCTCTTTTGTAACTGCCTTAATTTCCTCCCCTAATTATTCATTAAATTGGAGTAGCTCTTCAAGTAAATCCATTTTTTAAAAGTCAAGTCAGGAAAATAATTTTGTCTTTCTGGAGCAGGGGGGTCCAGAGTCATTTTCTCAGTAACAATCTCTTGGAATTCTTTTCTCCAAAACCTTGAGTGGTGGGGGTGCTGTAGTTTGCTGCATTCCCCTCACTGGGCATCCCAGAAAACCCTAGAGAAGAGGGCGTGGTGAGGCTGAGAGGAGAGGAAAGAAACATTTTGAAGCACCTGCTATGAGCCAGGCTCTGTTTTCCATCTGTTTTCTCATTTCAACTTCATGATGAGGCTAGGAGGTAGCTAGAATGACCTCTATTTAACACAGGAGGAAACTGAGGCCTGAAGAAGCTAGAAAAGATCACACAGTTGATAAATAATGGAGCTGGGATTTGAGTCCAGATCTAACACCACAGATGTTCTTTCCTCTATGTTACGGTTCCAGTTATTGCTTGCTTCTTAACAAACTTCTCCAAAATTAGTGCCTTAAAACAACAATCATTTCATTTTATCTCACGATTTTGTGGGTCAGGAATTTGGGCAGGGTGTGCTCAGGGGATTCTTCTGATCACTTAGTGGATGGGCTGTTCTAGAATCCAAGACAGGTTTACTCACATCCCTGGCACTTTTGCTGGTCTCAGCTGTTACTGTTGACCAGTATACCCACATGCCAGATGTGGCCTCTTGGCATGGTGGACAGAGCATTTGGGCCTTTTACACTGTAGCTCACCATTCCCACAGAGAATGTTCACAGAGACACAGGCAAAAGCCACAGGTTTGCTAAGACTAAGCCTCAGAAGTTCTAGAACATCTCTTCCACCACGTTCCATCAGTCAATTGTTACACTCCGTCTCTCAGTGGGAGTAGCAAAGAGTTTGCAGCCGTATTTAACCTACTATAAAGATACTGTTTAAAAATCTACCAATGGTCACATAAATTCCAGTACAAAAATTGGCAGAAGAAAAATGCAGCCCAAGCCTGAGCTGCCTATCTTGGAAAACAAGGATTAGACAGCCCAGTCAGACGCGTGCCTGGCCCTCTTCATCTTCCCACCTTTCAGACTGAAGAAATACAGATGTGTGATGGTAAGTGAAGGGTGGAAGAGATATCCTCCTCTGTTACTTAGCTAAACACACACACCCCATCACATTGGCCACTACACACACACATACTTAAATAATGCTCAGCTCTTTGCTTTGGCTCAAGTGACATGAGCCAAGAGATGCAGAGTCCCAGGATGGTTGGGACTCTCTGCCTGGGGCACCCTAGGTGCAGGCTCCACTCCTGTGTCTCAAGACTCATTCCTGACATGCAGTGGGTGGGAGACACACCCCAGACCCTCTCCACCACCTCCCATCCTCATTCAATTTCCCTTCCTGAATCCACAGTCCCCATAAGCCCAGCTCCTCTGCCTCAACTCCTGGCTAAGGTCCTCCTGCGGGGATATGACCTTCAGCATGGGCTGCTATCAGCCATCCTCTGCCCTAGGGTTCTGCTGCTGGATAGAGGGACACAGGAAATTGTGCATCCTTGGACTGGAGAGAGAAGGCAGCCCTCACTACGGACCAGCCTCTAGATGGGAATGTATCAAATAAATAAATTGAACTTCTCTTGCACTATGATAGGCAATCGTATGCTCATGTATTCCCTAAGCCTTATTATGCACAAAGAGCATCTACTTCTTGCCAGGTTTTTTTTTTTTTTTTTCTTTAGAGATGGGGTCTCACTATGTGGCCCAGGCTGGACTGGAATTCCTGTGTTCAAGTGACTCTCCTGCCTCAGCCTCCTGAGTAGCTGGAACTACAGGCACACACCAGTGTGTCCAGCTCTCTGCTTTGGGTTTTAGTATCAAAGCTGCCCTCTTAATAGTTTAGCATTGGGTGGCGCTGGGCTCGGTATTAAAGTGTGGGAAAAACCCTAACTGCTAGTCAGGTAGTTACTGACTGGAGACTCATGGTCTAGAAAATTCATGGTTTTTAATTTTCAAATTTTAATTTTACATTGCATTTTATCCTCTCTTAGAGTAAATGATTAGAAAACCCAGAACTCCCACTGTTGAAAATAAACCTTCACAAATTGTCTGACCATGAACGCCATTTTGACGTTGTTTAATTTTCAGCAACTTCAATGAGCTTTACCTGAAAATTCCTCCAAGTTCTTCCAGGCTCTCCCACCGTCTTGTACTGTTCCCCACATCATTTATCAACAAGAACACATTGACCCATGGCTGGGGACGGTGGCTCACACCTGTAATTCTAGCACTTGGGAGGCCGAGACGGGTGGATCACCTGAGGTCAGGAGTTCGAGACCAGCCTGGCCAACATGGTGAAAACCCCATCTCTACTAAAACTACAAAAATTAGCTGGGCATGGTGGCAGATGCCTGAAATCCCAGCTACTTGGGAGGCTGAGACAGGAGAATTGCTTGAACCAGGGAGGTGGAGGTTGCAGTGAGCCAAGATCATGCCATTGAGTCCAGCCTGGGTGACGAGAGAAACTCTGTCTCAAAAGAAAACACACACACACACACACACACACAGACCCACAGCAGATGCACTGGGAGGGAGTCTCCAAAAAGATTCACTCCTATTAAGAGAACCAAGGAGAAAGGTAACAATACTCAGCCACTGTCTTCACAATAGCAGGCAAATCAGATCAGGACAAGGACTCCTCAGCAACATGAAGACTTGTATCCCTACAACAGCTATGAGGCCACCTTGGGGCCTGGCCCCAGCAAACTGGGGAAGTAGATATCTGCCCCAGCCAGCACAGAGCAGCTGCTAACTGGCATGTGTACAGGCCTGGAATGAATCTGAGGTAGTCCAAGTATTTACACTGAAGGAAACCAAAATATTTCTCCCTAAAATATTGAGGATTGGTGAGCTAACGACAACTGAGATGTACAGAGACTCTCTGCCTCTCCTTTGTTTGCCTAAAGGCAGAACATAAATCCTGTCTTACTGGAGACAGCCACTTATCAGCCTAGAGACGGCACTAGCAGACACCAGAGAAACCTGTGAGCAGACCTTACTTCATTAGTATCTTCCCACAGCTTTCCCCCTTCGAGAGACTGGAACTGTTCTCTCCTTTGTCTTGTCACTGCACTAAAATTCATTGCTTTTTGTTAAAATGCTATTTAAGCAAAGCTCAAAGCCTCATGTTTCCAGCCAATGCTTTGAGAGTTACTTTGCAGAGAGAGTTACTTTTCTCCCCCATGATGAACATGACATACGTTATTAAGCTTACTTGTTTTTCCCTTATTGATTTGTCTTTTGTTTCAGGAGGGTGCCTTAGTTATGAACTTATGAGAGTTGCAAAAAGATTGTATCATTTTCTCCCCTTCCACACATTATACAGAAATCGGAAGCCAAGCAGGAAGAAGAGTCAATGCTATAGAAAAGGGCTTCCCTTAAGAAAGCCTCATAAACATTTCAAATTTCAGCCGTGTGGTTGTCTTCACTTAGGTTCCCCCAGAAGCTGACCATGAGACAAGGATTTTTGCATGCAAATAGTTTATTTGGTATGTTATATTGAAGAAATATAAATCAGGAAGGAAGCCAGTACAGAGAGTTACCAAAAAAATTGCCAGTCTGGGCGCGGTGGCTCACACCTGTAATCTCAGCAATTTGGGAAGCTGAGGCAGGAGGATCACTTGAGCTCAGGAGTTTGAGACCCACCTGGGCAACATAGAAAGACCTTGTCTCTAAAAAAATAAAAATAAAAAACTAGCCAAGCATGGCGTTGCAGGCCTGTAGTCCCAGCTACTTGGGAGGCTGAGGTGGGAGGATCACTTGAGTTAAGGAAGTTGAGGCTACAGTGAGATGAGATCACGTCACTGCACTCCAGCCTGGGTGACAGAGACCCTAGTGTCACAAAAAAAGGTACCACTGTGAGTCACCAGAGCTCAGTCCCACTGGGGAACTCTGGTATAGAGCACGCACCTCATGGTTATCCCACCCAAGGGACATGAGGACAGGCTATTTATTCACAACTGCTCACAGTCATTGGTTGAGGGGTGCTTTAAGTGGAACACTAATTTTCCGTAGTTCCAATCCCCCATGTAGGAAGGTGGAGCCAACCGGGAAAACCCCTGGGCAAATGGATGCAGGTGCTTGCAGTTAGCGGCTTTGCCTGCCAGCAATGAGAAGCCCCGAGGGGACGGGGCCAGGACATTGGCAGCATCTGAGGCAATGATTAAGAGCTGCTTTCCTGACCCTCACACCCTTTCCTTCAATAAACAATTCCCTGAGCACTTATAGTGTCCCAAGCACTCTGCCAAAGACCCGGGAACTAAGAGCTGCCCACAGGAAGCTTGCAGTGTGTGCTGTAGAAGAGAGAAGACCCCATTATTAGGGCATCCACTCTGTGCCAGGCACTTTCCTGGAGCTAGCTCACTGCATCCACCCATTCTGTGAGGTAAGATTCCTCTTCTCGTTTTATAGACATGCCATAAAATGATTACTTCTTCAGAACAGTGTAACCGTCAGCAGAGGATATTTAAAAGCAGGATCGTAGTATTGATGCTAGCTGATGAACAGTTTCCGCCTCTAAAAGAAACGCAGATGCGAGCAGAGTAAACGGGCTGACGAATGCATGCCGTGTGTTGAAAGAACTGAATGCAGTAAGTAGGCTGCATCCGGGGCCTGCTTCAGCCTGGAACCCTGAGTGATGGGGGACAGGAGTGTGGGACATGGTCAGTACTGCCCTGTTTCCTCCCCTCTTCCCACCCTACCTGCCTCTGCCTCCTCCATGGTTGAAGGGAGTGGGGGTTGAAGGGAGAGGGTGGTTTAAGAAATAGGAAAGATTTCACTAAGCCAGCACAAAAGTTATCCAACCAAGGTGCCCGCTGAGCATGGAAGTTCACCGTGTTGACTCCCATGAAGCATTTTTGCCGCGTTCTTGGGGATTCCCTGCTGGGAAGCTTATATCCTTGTTTGGGATCTATGAAAAGCACAGCCTGAAACAAGAATTTGGGTATAGGTAGCTCATTTGGGAAGTGATCGCAGGACTCAGAATTGAGGGAGAGAGAAGGATGAAAAGCCATTAAAATAAAAAAAAAAAAAAAAAAAAGCATGCGTTTTTAAAGTTACCGCTGTAGGCAGTGAGGGTCCTATTCTACCAGGATCTGGAAGGTTTGCGGAATACCTCCCAGAATTGTCTGCCTCAAAGACAGGAGGCTGGGTCCCTTACCCACCGGCTCCCTTCCCTGTCATTTAAGGATTGCTCCCAGGGTGCATTAACTGCCCCCCTCATCCTTTCTCAGCTACTTCTCAGAGGCTTTGGGGATGTCTCTGAGGCAGAACCCGTGCCTTCCCTTAGTGTTAGGCACAGTTAGCAGGAGTCTGGGCTTGCACAGAAAGGTCCTCTGCAGCTACAGCGAAAATCACTGGGCAGTCAAAGCATCTGCTTCGTGAGTGAGGTGTCCTGAGCCTTGAGGTCACCCACTGGTCCATGAACAGACTCTCTTGGATGGGACTCTACCTGCAGTAGGCTGAATAATGGCCTCAAAAGACATCCACGTCCTAATCCCTGAAACTATGAATGTTCCATGTCAGAAAGGGACTCTGCAGAAGTGATTAAGGATCTTGAGAGGGGAGATTATCCTGGATTATCCAGGCTAGCTTTAAATGCAAATCACAGGTGTCCTCATGAGAGGGAGGCAGAGAGAGATTTGACACACACAGAAGAGGGGAGATTATCCTGGATTATCCAGGCAGGCTTTAAATGCAATCACAGGTGTCCTTATAAGAGGGAGGCAGAGAGATTTGACACAGACAGAAGAGGAGGAAGCAATGTCACTATGGAGGCAGAGAGAGGAGTGATGTGGTCACAGCCCAGGAATGCCAGCAGCACCAGAAGAGGCAAGGGATGGATTCCACCCTAGAGCCTCTGGAGGGAGCATCTCAGGCCTTCTGGCCTCCAGAACTATGAGGCAATAAATGCCTGTGGTTTTAAGCCACAAATTTTGTGGCAATTGTTTTTATAGCGGCCATAGGAAATGAATACACCACGCGCTGGCTCCTCTATGTTCTTTTTCTGGTTCCAGAGGAACACACACTCTTGCCGCTGCTGGTGGCGGAGGGCAGTTAGCTCCAAGGGCAACTGGGTTTATCTTGCTGGCTTACTTCTAGTCTCAGTCTCTCCTCAGGCAAGGAGCCTCAGCCTCTCCCCATTTGGCATGTGTCACACCCCGGTCCACTCCGTCCCCCACATTCTAGGACCACAGAGGAGGCTCTCCCAGTGGCTCTCTTATAGCCCCTCTCCTTTGACCAAAGTTAGGGGCAGAGCTCTCTCTCCCCCTCCCCAATGGGAAATGCAACAGCAATCAGAAAACTCCAGGAAAATTTGGCCTCTGCCCTCCTACTTCCACCTTCAAATGTCCTGCCCCTCACTTCCACCCATTTGCAAGTTCCAGCTCAGAACATCCAGCACCTCAGTTTATAAAATTGGGGCCGCTTGGCTCTTTCTTAACTCTCAGCCTTTGGACTTCAACCCAAACCAAGCCTCAAAGGGTCCCATCTAATCACCCAGAAAGCCCGAACAATTTCACAGTTGAGACCTATGCCCTGGGCTGGGACGCAGCAAATGGCTTAGCCCCAGATGCTCCAGGAATAATGCTGTGGCCCTGGTCACATTACCTCTCCAGCTTCTGGACAAGTCTACAATTCCAAAGCCACAAAACTGTCAACAGTGTGCACACCTACAGCTTCTGAACTAAGACAGGCCTCCCTGCCTGTGGGAGGTTAGACAGAAAAGTCTCCCAAAGCCCAAAGAAATGATGTTTGTGGCCAGGCTAAAGTCCTGTACTGTAAGTTTGTCATGGCTTCCTAAAAATAGTGTTTGCTCACTCTATTCCACAGTCACAAACCACCTGAGACATCAGATAGGGAATTTAATTGTTTTTAATTTAGAAGAAATCATTACCAACAAACGAAAGAAAGAAAAGAAAAGGAAGGTGGAGAAGGCTGAAGAGACAAGCCTTGGATTCCACGTGAGATTCTGTTCCATGTGGGGCTATAAGTTTTCCCATTTCTGTCTTCCCATCATTCCTCACTCTGCCAGAATGAATTCTGTCTCCCAGGGGCTTTTTTTTGTTTTTGTTTTTGTTCTTGTTTTTTTGAGACGGAGTCTTGCTCTTTCACCCAGGCTGGAGTGCAGTGGCGCAATCTCAGCTCACTGCAACCTCCGCCTCCTGGGTTCAAGTTATTCTCCTGCCTCAGTCTCCCAAATAACTAGGATTACAGGTGTGTGCCACCACGTCTGGCTAATTTTTGCATTTTTAGTAGAGGCAGTATTTCGCCATGTTGGCCAGGCTGGTCTCAAATTCCTGACCTCAAGTGATCTGCCAGCCTCACCCTCCCAAAGTGCTGGGATTACAGGTATGAGCCACCATGCCTGGCCAAGAGTATTTTGTTTGTATATAATTAATATGGAAAAACTACTCACCTCCTTTAAGATACATTCTTTTTATAAGAAAAAGTAGCAACCCATAGCAACAATAAATATGCCATTCTAACAATAGCTTGTTATTAATAAGAAAAATCATAAAACTAAAAATAGTGATTTCACTAGAGGGAACTTGAGTGAGGGATAGTCCTGGGCTGATACACATTTCCAGAGGCAATCCTTTAAAGTTTTCAAACTCCTGGGCGTTGAACAGCCTCTCTTTTCAGGGTCAGCTTCTGGGGAATGAGAACTAAAACGACCTGATGAAGAGAGCATTGTTACACTTTCCAGATAAGAACACCCTGGCTCAAATCAGTAACTTGCCTCAGGTCACGCTGCTAGTTACTGGAGAAACTGGGGATTCAAACTCAGGATCCACCCCAAAGCCAATGCGCCTTCTTCCATGCTACCTCCCCGCCATATTTTCTGATTATCTTATTGTCAAACATAGCTTTCACTGTAATATCTATCATTTTTCACTTTTCCCATTAAAAATATCAAAGTGGACCAAAAAAATCTACAACCTTATTTTGAAAAATCTTTTTTTTTTCCTTTTTCTTTTTTTCTGTGAGATGGAGTCTCACTCTGTTGCCCAGGCTGGAGTGCAGTGGCGTGATCTGGGCTCACAGCAATCTCCATGTCCCGGGTTCAAGCGATTCTCCTGCCTTAGCCTCCTGAGTTGCTGGGATTACAGGCGCCCGCCACCACGCCCGGCTAATTTTTGTACTTCTTAGCAGAGACAGTGTTTCACCATATCAGCCAGGTTGGTCTCGAACTCCTGACCTTGTGATCCACCTGCCTCGGCCTCCCAAGGTGCTGGGATTACAGGCATGAGCCACTGAGCCCGGCTGAAAAATCTTGTTTTAAAAATTCATGTTTCAGGCTGGGCACAGTGGCTCACGCCTATAATTCCAGCACTTTGGGAGGTCAAGGCAGGTGGATCAGGAGGTCAGGAGATCAAGACCATCCTGGCTAACACAGTGAAACCCCGTCTCTACTAAAAATACAAAAAAAATTAGCCGGGCGTGGTGGTGCGCGCCTGTAGTCCCAGCTACTCAGAAGGCTGAGGCAGGAGAATGGTGTGAACCTGGGAGGCAGAGCTTGCAGTGAAGCCCAGAAAGACATCATCAATTTTGCTATGTGATTTATTAACAACTCAGAATGGAATGTTGATTGTGATCAACATTGACCAATCGATTGTGATTGTTTTCTGAGCTACACTAACTTTCCACAGTCTGATTTCCTCTCCCATTACGGTCCCTTCCCACTCTATGTAAATATGCTTTCCAAAGATAACTCCCTTTCCTCTGGAGTAGATACCCTAGTGCCCTACCCATGTTCCCTCAGCCCAGTTCTGAGACCACTGGCATCTTCCATGGGCAGGCCCCTTGCCATCTTTGGATTTCTACCTCAGACATTTGCCCCCGAGGAGGTTCTCTGGCTGCAGGAGCACTGTTGGCCAAGGAAAGGTAAACCAGAAGTGCCCGGGAGTTAATGCTCCCAGCATCCGTCCACCAATGACAGGCAGGAACAGTTTCCCTGACCCTTGGTGGATTGATGCGCAGAGTACATTCTGTAAAGTTTCTCAGAAGGTGTCCAGCAGGATTGAGCCCCAGTTGGTCACCGCAGAAATCTGCTCATTAACGCATTGTTATTGGTTTTCTTCCCTCCCACTTTTCCACTCCCTCGTCTTCCCACTCCTTGCCAAATAAACTACTGTACTCAAGTCCTTGTCTCAGAGTATGGTTTTTGGGGAACCTATAGCAAAAAGAAAAACTCTAAGGAAAGATCATGTTAAGCATTCCAGAAGACACAGAGATAAATACCGGGTTGGGAATAAAATCAGTATTTGTTAATATAGCCAGTACATTGTACACTCTGTGGAAGCAGGGGCCGCTGTAAAATTTGCTCACCATTGTGTTTTCAGCACCTCGCATTGTGCCTACACAATAAATGAATAATGAATGAATGAATACGTTAGTGAACAAATAGATGAGGATTCCTAGCTCTCTCCTAAGGTTAAAGTGACAAGTTATTCTAATTCATGCCAAAGAAAGGACTGGGGTTATAAAAAAGAAATATGAAATAAATAAAACAGACTTTGTTTTCCTCTATTCTCATGGAACACTTCTGACATCAAATATGTGGGAGGTTTTCCAGCAACTAATTCTCTAACTCTCTGGACACCAACTGAGTGTCCTACATTTCAATTCAATTCTGACACTACTTGGATTTAGCTTTAGATCCCACAAATCAGAGGGCTCAGTCCCACAAGACTGACTGCCTGTTCTGATGCCAATCACAAGTAGTGGATTTCCAGGCTACCCACACTTCTGTCTGCCCTGGCTACACATTGGAGGTTGCCACAAGCCCCTCCTCAGGTTTGATAATTTGCTATAATGGTTCACAAAACTCAGGGAAACATTTACTTACATTTACCGATGTATTAAAGAATATTGTAAAGGAGAGAAATAATTAGCCAGATGAAGAGGACATAGGGTGAGTTCTGGAAGGGCCCTGAGGAGTGAAGGAGTTTCTCCCTCTATGGAGTTGGGGTGTGCTGTCGTCCCCCAGCACATGGATGTGTTCACCAACCCGGAAGATCTCTGACGCCGCCTTTGGTGGATTTTTATGGAGATTTCATCACATAGGTACGATCAATTATTAACTCAGTCTCCAGCCCCTCTCCCCTTCCTGAAAGATGTACAGTGGGGCGAAAAGTTCCAAGGTTCCAAGCTCCTGATCAGGCCTTGGTCTTCCTGAAGCTAGCCAGGAGCCCATCAAGAGTCACCTGATTAGAACAAAAGATGCTCCCATCACCCAGGAAATTCCAAGGGATTTAGGAGCTCTTTGTCAGGAACCAGAACTGGGGTCAATGACCAAATATTAGAGTAAAAGATACCCAGCACCCCAATCACTTAGGAAAGTACAAGAATTTTAGAAGCTCTGTGCCAGGAACCAGGGATAAAAACCAAATATATACCTCTTATTGTATAATACCACATGAAATGATGTAATAATTTAAACAATCATCTATAAAATTTGAATAAATGGAAACATACTATTGTGTTCAAACAGGACAGTGCCAAAATATAGAGGTTAATTTTCCCAAAATGAATCTTTAAATATAATATTCTTGACCGGGCATGGTGGCTCACACCTGTAATCCCAGCACTTTGGGAGGCTGAGGTGGGTGGATCACCTGAGGTCAGGAGTTCAAGACCAGCCTGGCTAACATGGTGAAACCTCATTTCTACTAAAAATACAAAAAATTAGCTGGGTGTGGTGGTGCGCACCTGTAATCCCAGCTACTCAGGAGGCTGAGACAGAAGAATTGCTTGAACCCGGGAGGTGGAGGTTGCAGTGGGTCGAGACTGCGCCGTTGCACTCCAGCATTGGCAAGAAAAGCGAAACTCCGTCTCAAAAATAATAATGATAATACATTCTTAATAAAAATACCAACAAAGTGCTTTTTAAACTAGGTCAGTTGCTTCCAAAGTTTATAAGGAAAAATAAACGTAAATGAATGGCAAGGACTATTCTGGAAAAGGAGAGTAATGAGAAAGAAATAGGTAAACAAGCCAATAAAATATAAAGCTATGATAATTAATCCATTTGAATAAGACAGCATAGAGCATCCAGAAATGACCCAAATACATAAAGTGGCATTTCAAATCGATGGAGAAGGGAGGGTGTGGTAGCTCGTGCCTGTAATCCCAACACTGAGGCAGAGGTGGGAAAATTGCTTGAGGTCAGGAGTTTGAAACCTGTCTCTACAAAAATTTAAAAAATTAGCTAGGCATGATGTCACATGCCTGCAGTCCTACCTATTAATACTTAGGAGGCTGAGGTGGGAGAATTACTTGAGCCCAGGAGCTTGAGGGTGTAGTGAGCTATGATCATACCACTGCACTCCAGCCTGGGTGACAGAGTGAGATCCTGACTCTAAAAAATAAAAAGGAGCAATGGTAGGTTATCCAGAAATGTACTGTAGTATAGGGTAACCCACTGGAAAAAATAAATTCAAATCCCTATCTCACAAGTTTTATTGAGAGAAATTTCACACAAGCAAAGATTTAAATCTAATAAATAAATGAACCTATAAAACTATTACAAGAAAAGTGAACTTCATTTGATTTCACAATCTAGAATGGGGAAGCCCTTTTTTGATCTGGGATTAGACAAATACAACTGATCTAGGCACAAATTTTGTAGTTTTAAGAGCAGCCTGTGGCCAAGCCATCTTTCCAATATGTTCTATATCAGGACACACCAAGGAAACAGAGTGCTGAGAACTTCAGCACTCGTTAGGGAACTAGAGTCCTTGAAAAATGAAAGAAGCAAAAGCAAAAGCTTTCTGCACTTAGGCCTACAATAATTAGCCCAGGGCTGATGTTTCCTGGGACAGTTATTAACATAAGGTCTTCTGAAGTTCCTCAAAAGAGCAGTGACAACCTTCTGGTTCTGTTTTAGTTTCTCCCTGTACTGGCCTGTTCATAATTTTAGTCCATAATAGGATGCCATTAAATTAAAACTTCATCAAGTTGACTAAGAAAGCAGGAGACTACATTATTGAGCTACTGGGAACTAACCATCGAGGCAAATATTCCCCCTAAGTCCAAAGTCCAGACTGCATTTTACATCTGTGTTATTTTTAAGTGATCTGATTTAAAAAAAAAAAAAAAAGACTGAAATGTGGGAAAACTGACACTCTGGCATGCCGAGTCTAGAGTGGGTGGTTTGGGAGTTTATATCAATTCCACCTCTTGACATTTATAGTAAATCATAACCAAATACACACATAAAATTAACTATGAGGTGCTGTTTCCCTGGTGTTACTTATAATGACAAAAAATTGGAAATCACCAAAATAATACACTAGATAAATAAATTGTCATACATCTAGTCAAGACAACATAGAGCAATTTAAAATGATGCCATTTATTAATATTTACTGACTTGGAAATACCATGTTTTATTATGATGTGGAAAAAAACATAAAAACATGTCTCAAAACAGTTTATAAAATTTGGTCACAGTTTGTAAAAAAAAAAAGTTGTACCTATGTATGTAATATATTAGAAAATTCTGCAAAGGCACACATGAAAATGGATGTTTCATCACAGTGATTATCTCTGCTGGGATTGGCAGAATTAATTTTCTAGAAAGCATGATCTAACCATCTGCCATCTACAAGAAACATACTCTAGATTCAAAGACATGAATAGGTTTAAAGTAAAAGATTGAAAGAAGGTATACCATGCAAACTGTGACCAAAAGAGCAAAAGTGGCTATGCTAGTATTAAACAAAATAAATTTGAAGACCAAAAAAAATGGTATTAGAGGGAAAAGGGACATTTTATAATGAAAAACGGGAGATTCATTAGAAGATATAACAATTATAAATATATATGCATATAATAATAGAACTCCAAAATCATGAAGCAAAAACTGACAGAATTAAAGAAGTAAAAAATTCAACATTTGTTTAATATCCCATGTTTAATAATGGATAGGCTAACTAGGCAGAAGATCATAAAGAACTAGAACAACTGAACAACACTACAAACCAACTAGACCTAATAGTTACCTATAGAACAACAGCAGAATGCATTATGCAGAAGGCAGTCTGGCAGTTTCTCAGAAAATTAAGCATAGAGTTACTATATAAGCCAGCAATTCTGCTGCTTAGTATACACCTAAGAGAACTGAAAACATGTTTACGTAAAAAGTGGTACACAAATATTCATAGCCGCATTATCCACAATAGTCAAAAAGCGGAAACAACCTAAATATCCATCAACAGATGGACACACACAATGGAATATTATTCAGCAATAAAAAGTAATGAAGTATTGATGCATGTAACAACATGGATGAACCTTAAAAATATGATGCTAGGTGAAAGAAGCCAGGCCACATATTGTATGATTCCATTTCTATGAAATATCCAGAACAGGAACATTCCCAGAGACAGAAGTATTTCGATTAGTCATAGCCAGGGCCCAGGGGTTGGTGCAGAGTGGAAAATGACTGCTAATGGGCATGATGTTTCTTGTGGAGGTGATGAAAAATGTCTTAATATTAAATATTGGTAATGGTTGGACAACTCTGTGAATATACTAAAAACCACTGAATTGTTCACTATAAAAGGGCAAATTTTGTGGTATACAAATAACGTCTCAAAGCTGTGATAAAAAATAAATGGTGACAAATATAACAAAATCTTGACAGTTGTTAAGTTAGGGTTTGGGGGGATATGAATGCTATTTTATTCCTTAAACTTCACTGTAACTTTTAACAATCTCTAACTTAGAAGAAAAGGGATCCTGGGATAATTTCGGGAAAAAAATAGATTATTCCCTCACCCCCTGTCACAGAGACAGTGGGCGCCCGTTAATCAACATTCCACATGCTCCCCGAAATTCCCCAGCCTCCTGGTGACTATGTTGGGCCCAGGTTACTAGTTCTGATCAATGAACTGTGAGTACAAGTGGAATTTGTCACTTCTAGAAAGCCAAAGCAATTGAAAGCTGCTGTGCTTCCTCCACCCTTCTTTTTTCCTGCTAAGAACTTAGAAACCACCGGATGAGAGGGCTCTAGCAGCAGATGGAGGGGGTGTGGATCTCCCAGTCACTACATGGTGATCCCCTCCCCAACTTACATAGACTAGGCCTGGATGAGAAATCAACTTTTGTTGTGTGACGCCATTTCAGAGTTTATTTGTAACTGCTGCCTAATCTAGGCTAGTCTAATTAATATATGGCCCACCACAGACAAAAATAAACAATAGATTAAACCATTTTGTGCAGGACTGTTTAAAAAAGGCTAGAAAAAATTTAAACCAACCTAAAAAAATAATGTTTAAGATCCTAGTGTGGGGAAATAATTTTTAAGCACCAAAGCAATGAAAGTCACCACAAAGGAAAAACTGCACAGATTAGGGTAGAAATAAAATATAATTTTGGAACATTAAGAAAGCCACCATATACAAAATGACAGAAATGAGGGTAAATGTCGTAATAAATGTGTCAGTGAGTTAAGGACTGTAATACTTAAACTATGAACTAGAAAAAAAAATGGGCAAAGGATGTGACAATATAAACAATCAATTTAACACATACCCAACATTTATTTGTGCCACTATTTACAGACACTGTGAGTAGTCTACGCATATATCGTTCTTCACCACAGTGATTCTGTAAGGGATATACTACTATCATGTCCATTTAAAAAAGAGTAGCGAAGCAAGACTCAAAATCACACAGCTAATAAGTGTATTTGAACTTGGTTCTCATCAAATGCCAAAGTTAGCCACTGTCCTTCCACAGGAAAGCATGTGAGCTGATACTTAATAATCCTAGCAATGAAAACAGTAATATAATGTTAAAGATCTAATACATAATTATAACCAGTGTAGTGAGGGTATGGTGAGATATTCATTCACTTGCTCTCTGTTCATTCATAATTTTTGAGCATTCAGTAGTTATCGAAAATCTATTAGGGTCCAGGAACTTTCTAGGTCCTGGGGATATCAATACAGACCCAAACCCCTGCCCTCCTGGAGCTGACCTACCCAGTTAGTATGAGATGTACAGAGGCATAATTATTCTGGGATAATAAATATATCAAGAGCCCTAAATATGTTCACGTACTTTAGTTCAGCAATTCTAGTCCTAGTAATTTATTCTACTCATCATGTAGCTATCTATAATGGAAAAAAAGGTTGGAAAAAACATAGTCCTAAAAATAGAGATCATCAAATAATGTGTGGTACATTCACACAATGAAATTCATAGCCATTAAAAGTCATACTTTTTAAAAAAGAAAGACAGAAAAATGCCCACCGCATAGTATTATGTGAAGAAGGCAGGACACAATACAGTATACAGGATGATTTGATTTTGATTTTTATTATCTAGGTAGCTAGCTGTTAGTAAAATCTGGAGAGAGATACACTGAGATTTTAACAGTGATTGATGGTACTACAGGTTTAAAAATTTCCCAAAGTTTTCACAATGAACATGTATAACTTTTATAATGATGGTGGGGGTAATTAGAAAAAGATGTTTTCTACCTACCTGTTTTTTTTGTTTGTCTGTTTGCTTTTGTTTTTAAAGAAGCAGAGTCTTGCTGTCACCCAGGCTGGAGTGCAGTGGTGTGATCATATCCCATTGCAGCCTCAAACTCCTGGGCTCAAATAATCCTCCCATCTCAGCCTCCCAATTAGCTGGGATGATAGGAGGACGCTGCTGCGCCCAGCTAAGAAAAAAACGTTTTCTAAAAAGTCTTCACCATCTTTCAAGAGCCAGCTCAAATGGGAAGAAAGAACCCTCCTTGTGTGCTGTTTTCTCCTCAGTCTGTACATTCTCCCAGGGCAGTTTCATCCAGCACTCCCCATCCTTCCCCCACCTCCAAGCAATCAATCAATCATGAAGTCCTATTGATTTCCCTCCTCCCTTTCAATCCTCATCCATAGTCTTCACTCCTGCACAGTCTGCCTCCACCTCTCCCCCTGGGCTCTTGTTACTCTAAATGTTCTATCTCCTTGATTCCATTCTCCATCCTGTATCCAGAGAGATCAGAGAGATCATATATATATATATATATATATATATATATATTTTTTTTTTTTTGAGATGGAGTCTCACCCTGTCTCCCAAGCTGGAGGACAGTGATATAATCTCGGCTCACTGCAAACTCTGCCTCCTGGGTTCAAGTGATTCTCCTGCCTCAGCCTCCCAAGTGCCTGGGATTACAGGCACCTGCCACCACTCCTGGCTAATTTTTGTATTTTTAGTAAATACAGGGTTTTGCCATGTTGGCCAGGCTGGTCTCGAACTCCTGACCTCAGGTGATCTGCCCACCTCGGCCTCCCAAAGTGCTGACATTACAGGTGTGAGCCACTGTGCCCAGCCCAGAAAGATCTTTTAAAAAAAGAAATTGCTTGCCACTCCCTCAATTAAAACTCTTCAGTATTAGCCAGGTAGGGTGACTTGCACCGGCAGTCTCTCTCAGCCACTCAGGAGGCCGAGGCAGGGGAATTCCTTTTGAGCTGAGGAGTACCAGGCTGCAGTGAGCTATGATTGTGCTCCTGCACTCCAGCCTGGGCCGCAGAGAAAGGCCCCATCTCTAGAACAAAAAGCCAAAAAGTCTTCAGTGATTGTACATTGCCTTCAGGATAAGGTCAAACTCCCTGTACTAGTTCCAGTTCTCCCAGAAGCCGACCCCAGAATAAGAACTTGGGTGCTAGTGATTTACTTGGCTGGGAAGTACAGTGAGGGAGGGATGGGAGAAAGACAAAGCAGTTTGAGTAGGTTTTGCATCCTCAAACCCCAGTCCCTATTTAGGTCTCATTAGTATGTGTGGCAAATATGCCTCCTTATTTCAGAGACCGAGACAAAACTAATGATTCTTAAAATCTAGTGTACATAAGAATCATCCAGAGAGCTGTTTTTAAAGTAGGATTTTTGGGTCCCTTGACAAGAATTCCAATTATTTGCAGACCTTCTCACCAAACTTTAAATGCAATTAATGGATCCTGTTTTCCTCAGGAACTCACTATTTGCAGTGGCAACCTCCTTTAAAATGAAGTTAGCCCTCTGTGTAATGATTTAAGAGTAATAGTTGTTTTCTTTTTCTTTCTTTCTTTTTTTTTTTTTGAGATAGATTCTTGCTTTGTCACCAGGCTGGAGTGCAGTGGCATGATCTCACCTCTGCCTCCCGGGTTCAAGCGATTCTCCTGCCTCCACCTCCCGAGTAGTCGGGACTACAGGCGTAAGCCAACACACCCAGCTAATTTTTGTATTTTTAGTAGAGGTGGGGTTTCACTGTGTTGGACAGGATGGTCTCGATCTCTTGACCTCATCATCTGCCCGCTTTGGCCTCCCAAAGTGTTGGGATTACAGGTGTGAGCCACGGCGCCCGGACTGTTTTCGCTCTCTCACCCAGGCTGGAGTGCAGTGGCATGATCTCTGCTCACTGCAACCTCCACCTCCCCCGCCTCCTGGGTTCAAACAATTCTCCTACCTCAGCCTCCCGAGTAGCTGGGATTACAGGTGACTGCCACCACACCCGGCTAATTTTTGTATTTTAGTAGAGACAGTGTTTCACCATGTTGGCCAGGCTGGTCTCAAAGTTCTGACCTCAGGTGATCTGCCTACCTGGGTCTCCCAAAGTGCTGGGATTACAGGTGTAAGCCACTGTGCCTTGCCTGTGAGTAATAGTTTTTTAATTCTTTGTATCTCCCTTCTCCCTCAGAACACACACACACACACACACACACGCGCACCCCACTGCTTCTTTGGACTTGTTAGAAATAAGGAATGGGATCATTACCGAGCTATCTATATCTATCTCTTAGTGGTTTCCTTGACAACACTAAAGTTTGGAAATTACCATTTGTAAGGATCTAAATTCTTAGACCAGGAACTGCCTTCTCCAGATGGTCTAAGGATGGAAGACAAAGGGTTTATTAAGGGTTTATTCTTCTAGTGTTTATTCATTCACTTCTTCATTTATTCACTGTGTTTCCCAAAAGCCACTTGTCACTGCATGTAATTGCCTTTTATTAGATAAGTAAAAAGTGATACATATAAGCACTTAGGACAGTGCCTGGTCAATAGTAAGCATCTGAGTTATCTATTACTCCTTTATTCCATTAATTCTAAAATACATCTTTTTCCAAATTTTAACATCTCCAAAATCAGGATGCAATTTGCAGTCGAAGGCACTTAGAATTGAAGAGATACTGTATTGTTTATTGTTGTTTTCCTCCACTTGGCTGGAGGCCTCCTAATGGCTGGGATTTCTTCTCCTTATACCCCAGCTCCCGGCATGGTGTGGTTTGGGTGGAATGAACGAAAACATGGATGAAGGCTTTCCTGATACCACCCGCTCCACCACACAAACAGCACTCACCTTCCTTGGAACTGGTAAGGCTCATGGTTAGACATCTTTTCTGGCACTTCTTATATTCTACCTTGAACTATGGTTGAGTGCCCATGTCACCTTATACCAGTGTAACGAAGGCAGGGACCCTGTTCTATTTATCCAGGTATCAGCATTGCACAGTGCCTTCCACATCGGTGCCTCAATCAAAGTACTTTTGGTCCCAAGAAAAGGCACAATGTCAGCCTCCCCGTGGTCTCTAGTCAGCTGGGCTGTGAGCTCTGGGAGAGCAGTGATCAGGTTCCTCTCATCTCTTGGTGTCCAGAGCTTTGTGTATAGTAGGTGCTCAATAAGTACTGAATGAAGAACTTGTCCACACCCACCCTGCTTCACTCCCACCCCAGTCTGACACAACTTCCCTCTCTAATGTAAGTCCATCATGAAGTGTGCAATGACACACGTGTTTCCAGAACCAACACAACAGCAGCAGCAGCACTTCTTCAAAATTCCTGACTGCAACAGAGTGGTGGGGAGGTAAAAAGGGGTCTGTGATTCATGGAGAAGTTTTCTCTGCTCAGAAAACTCTTGCTCTGGAGCAGGGACTATAGCTCTTAAAACTCCCAATGCCAAATTTAATCAGAATCCCTGGCAGTGAGACCCAGGGAACAGTATTTTTTGTTTTTATTCTCAACACACAGCCCATGTTGAGGTCTATTGTAACCCGCAACACAGAAATTTGCTCTAAACAAATTCAATGTGGAGTGACTCTGGATTTTGTGAAGGACTCCTCACTGGAGGTCCTTGGAATGCAGAGCTCCCCAAGGGACCATGAGAACGTTCACACCTGTCTCTACACCTCCTGAGGAGGGCAGGTACACTGTCTGGGACTGGGACTGAGCTGGGGTTGCATAACTGTCAAGCCTGCCATGGATTTCTGGGCAAGACACTGGAACACCTATGTCCTCTCTCTCCACTCCTAGCTATGACCTCAAGCAAGTCAGTCCCTCTCTGTGGGACTCAATTTCCTTATTTGCACAAAAAGATTGCTCTAATGTCCTGCAGCTCAAAAGTTTTATAATTCACTCTAGCCTCTCAGGTGTTAAGAGGTGTTGTTATAGTTGTCTATACCAAAAATTTTTTTAAATCTTTTCATGTATGGCAAGAATAAAATTATTTTTTAGGCTGCGAGATTTGAATTCTTAGCTGTTTTTTGGCCACCTAATTAATTTCATCCAGCATTTGTACCTGTATCAATACAGAAACATTTACTTCCTGTTTTTTGAGGTGTGTGCTGGTGTAAAATGAATTATCCTAACTCGCATTTTCATTAATCAGAAAATAATTCCAGGTAAAGAGGAAGTGCCGCTAAAAGAAAATATGTTTGACCTTCACCTAATAAAGCATTAAAATGAATTTCTTATTTTTGAATTCTATTTAGATTTTGCCATAGAAGCAAAATAGCTGTCTGAGTCAAGTGGTTTATTCTTTTTTAAAAAGGGACAGTGACTTTAAGCAGTACCTGTTTATTAATCAGTCTTCCAAGTGAGCAAGAGGCAATTGAATGTATAACAAATGGTAAGCTAGCACTACAACAGCAGTCAATAATTTATCCTTAAAAGCTTCCCTGAAATTCATTCTGTCTAGAATAATAATAGGTAACATATCATGCTTATTATGTGCCAGGCACTGTTCTAACTGAATGTATTATTAGCTCATTTGATCTTCACAACTGCCTTCCTGGGAGAATACTGTATCATCATCCCTCCTTTTTTTTTTTTTTTTAAACAGAGTCTCGCTGTGTTGCCCAGGCTAGAGTGCAGTGGCGTGATTTCAGCTCACTGCAACCTCCGCCTCCTGGGTTCAAGAGATTCTCCTGCTTTAGCCTCCTGAGTAGCTGCAATTACAGGTGTGTGCCACCATCTCAGACTTCCAGAGTACTGGGATTACAAGCATGAGCCACTGTGCCAGGCCCATCATCCCTCTGTTACAGAAGAGGAAGCTGAGGTAAAGTAACTTGTCCAAGACCATATAGCCAGTACTTAACCATTGCACTGACTGCCTTGAGAAAGTTTATAAACAATTTTGTAGGTGAACAGATTCTGATAACTGAATGTAGATTTTTCGAGAATTATTCAAATTATTTAACAAGCCTGTACAATGCCTAGCATTGTGCTGGGACTGAGTAATCCCAGCACTCTGAGGGGCTGAGGTGGGCGGATCACGAGGTCAGTGTCAGGCCTCTGAGCCCAAGCTAACATCCCCTGTGACTTGCACGTATATGCCCAGATGGCCTGAAGTAACTGAAGAATCACAAAAGAAGTGAAAATGCCCTGTCCCGCCTTAACCGATGACATTCCACTACAAAAGAAGTGAAAATGGCCGGTCCTTGCCTTAAGTGATGACATTACCTTGTGAAAGTTCTTTTCCTGGGTCACAGAGCTCTCCCACTGAGCACCTTGTGACCCCCACTCCTGCCCACCAGAGAACAACCCCCCTTTGACTGTAATTTTCCTTTACCTACCCAAATCCTATAAAATGGCCCCACCCTTATCTCCCTTCGCTGACTCTCTTGTCGGACTCAGCCTGCCTGCACCCAGGTGATTAAAAAGCTTTATCGCTCGCACAAAGCCTGTTTGGTGGGCTCTTCACACGGACGTGCATGACAGTCAGGAGATCGAGACCACGGTGAAACCCCACCTCTACTAAAAATGCAAAAAATTGAGGGGGACGCGGTGGTGGGCGCCTGTGGTCCCAGCTACTCGGGAGGCTGAGGCAGGAGAATGGCTTGAACCCAGGAGGTGGAGCTTGCAGTGAGCCAAGATCACACCACTGCACTCCAGCCTGGGCGACAGAGCGAGAACGTCTCAAAAAAAAAAAAAAAAAAAAAAAAAGGTCTTGCATGATGCTCCTTGAACAAGGGGTTACTGGACCATTAAGTCTGGACAATGTCCTAAAGTTTACCCTGCTTTGGGAGATTCAGAATTACTTTAAAGGTTCCGAGAAGCCTTACAGGAAAGATATCCACGTGCTTACCTCAGCTTCACTAACCACATTTACCTCTGGAAATTCTCCTCTCCATCTCCTCTGCTCCACCTCTACTTCCTTTTGTAACACCTATAAATATAAGAGTTATTGTACCAAGCACTTAAGGCATCTAATGAGCTTGGCTTCCTAAGCCGAAGAAGTGTGATGCTTATTATCTGCTAAGTGTTATACTGATGCTTTGAAGAACGGCTCTCATCTCACAGCAGCTGAGTAACTTAACAAAGGTATGTTAGTTACTGCTAGAAAGGGGATCCATTGGAGGGTGTGACTTCAGAACTCATGCTAATCCTAGCCACTACTCCACTGGGCCACCCTATATCTAACAACAGCTGAACATCTTGCCTGGATGGGAATCTACCCTGCCCCATAACATAATGCCGTCAGCTGTGCTGCAGGCCCTGCTTTGGCCTCACATCATGGTTCTAGTCTTGCTCTCTAAAGCCACGCCCTTCCCTGTCTCCCAGTCCCAGCAATTGTATTTCTGCCCCATCATTCACATGCATGTCTCTTTTTCCTTGGTACCCAGATCCCTGAGATAGGAGTCTAGCTTTGAATCTCAGTTGAGTGGTTGATCCTTAGAAGCTGCAGCTGAATGTGCCTGATGCTAACTGCCTGTCCTTCCTGTCTCCTGCTGTGCCGTGCTCACAGGGGTCATAGTGACTCTATCTGGGCTTTCCCTATGGCTGTTGGAACCCTGGTTATTGTAGTGTCAATGCTCGAGGAAGCTAAACAGTTAGCTGAAGAGGCAGAATTCATGAACAGGAAACAATGTACAAAGTGCTAATGGAAATGGAACTAACAAAAGTTCAAGATGGCCTGGGACAAAAAAGAAAAATAAACTTGAGCTGGATATGAAGGATGACTGATCTTCCAGTAGAAGGGACCCAGAAGAGTTTGGAGTGCAGCCAGTTCTGCGGGGACAAGGATTCAAGAAAAGGGCTGAGCATGTGTTGGAGACAGTGGGTGGAATCACCGGACTGGTTCTAATATGCTGGCTGGAGTGTACAAGGGTATGGTGGAACGGAGGATATGAAGAAAGGCTGGGAGCTCACAGAAGGTTTCTACTTCCAAAGAAGGCAGCATACTACAATAATTAATTGTACTGTTTCCTTCATATACAAGACTGAAGTCAAAACTGGCTCTGTCACTTATGTGACCTTGGAGAAGTCACAACCTAAGCGTGTTTCCTCAACTGACAAATGGGGACAATAGTACTAATATCTATCTCATAGGGAACTGAGGATGCAATGTGAATTGAGAATGGATATCTAAGGCTTAGCACATTGCCTGGTGAGAGCATAGTACAGGGAGCCTTCGAGAGGGCTTTACCAATCCGTAACAACTGTGTGCAGGTTAAAAGAAGCTTCCTTTGTGGAGAACCATGAGTGTCCAGTTGGCTCCTCAGGAAATTACACGGACAACCTGACTTGGTTAGACTGCAGTACTTTCGTACCTGTTTCTTTACTTGGTCCTCCAGAGTGCTGCCACCTGAAGCCTGAGCATTTCCTGTTCTGCAGCCAGGACTTGTCACCTAGACAAGTAACTGGGAACTTTGTGCAAACGAAGGGACACTTCCCAAATGCTGAATGCTTGGTGCCTGTGAGAAAATGTCATCTTCTATGGAAAATATAGAAGGCTATCCATGCTGGATATATAAGGGTCTGGGGCCCTTCTTTGTGACCCAGAAACTTAAAATGAAAATGCATTCTTTGGCGGGGCACAGTGGCTCACGCCTGTAATCCCAGCACTTTGGGAGGCCGAGGCCTGCAGATCACCTGAGGTCAGGAATTCGAAACCAGCCTGGCCAACGTGGTGAAACGCTGTATCTACTAAAAATACAAAAATAAGCTGGGTGTGGTGGTGCAGGCCTGTAATTCCAGCTACTTGGGAGGCTGAGGCGGGAGAATCACTTGAACCCAGGAGGCGGAGGTTGCAGTGAGCCGAGATGGCACCACTGCACTCCAGCCTGGGCGAGAGAGCCAGACTCCATCTCAAACAACAACAAAATGCATTATTGAGCTGGGCATCGTGGCACATGCCTGTAAGCCTAGCTCCTTGGGAGGCTGAGGCAGAATTGCTTAGGCCCAGGAGTAAAAACAAAAAAAACCCCAGCATTCTCACTCACTTTTTAAAGATTAGGGGACCCAAGGTAAACCATACTGTGCTTCCTGCTTAAGTCTTATCCTCAGGTGAAGTCAAAGTTTACTTTGAAGGGAAAAGAAGTTCCCAAAGGTCAACATAGAGTATGAGAAACTGTAAAGATGGGAGGGCTTCCTGTCCACTTTGCCTTGGGACCCAGGTTCTGGGGTCAAGCTGAAAAGCTCCTCTGAGATCATCCTGTCCAATGGCTCACAACCGTTTCCCACCTCTGACATGAGCTCCCTGTGGCTGTGACTCAACTACGGAGAGAAAGGTGGAAGTGTTGTTTGAAAAAGCCCTTCAGGAACGTGAAAGGCAGGCTTGTATCCTCCTTTGAGACTCACCAATTAGCAAACCTGTAATTTTACAGCTGAAGATGTTGAGGTCAGAGAGATGGAGTCTGCCCCAGCATTAGGAACAAATAGGGCCAGCACTAAACTCAGACCACCTGACTCCCAGCCCCTGACCTTTCTTCGACTTTCATAGTCTTTTACGGCAAAGACTGGCAATTCTTCCTTTGGAATTCTCTCCCCAATCTCCCACTCACAATATGAGCACAAACACTCCTAATAGTACACCTGGTAAGTGCTCCTGATATTGTGCTCAATGCTTTGAGCACAACCTCATGAGAGGCCCTGAGCCAGAACCACCTAGCTAACCCACTCAAATATCTTACCTACAGAAACTGAGATGATCAATGTTTGTGGTTTAAGCAACTGTGTTTATGAGTAATTTGTTACACAGCAATAGATAACTGATATGCTATATACATATTGATATATACATATATCACATATTGATACCACCAGACCTGTTCTCACAGAACTAGCAACGGGCATCCTGGCTGCACACATGAGATTCCTGAATGAAGAGTCTAGACATTGGCTGGGTTACAATGGCCACTTTCAAAGTGCAAGCAATTTACTTTTGCCTGGTTTTAGCAGTGGCTAACAATGCAGGATCAAGTCTGGCTTTAGAGAGCCCTTGCTATTTCCACATCCTTGTACTCATTTGTGAGCCTGGTAACAAGTATGCAGTGTCAACAGTCCATCCTAATGAGCTGTTGCAACTCAACAGCTAGGGCAGAAGAGGACTGGCTGAGGAATCTGTGTGCAGTTGTGTAGCTCACTGAATTCTCATGGTCTTCCCAAATTCTCAGGTTTCATTTGAAAATTAACCCATCGAGGCTTCCAAAAAATTTATCCTAATATTCCCAGGAAATAAAATTTGAGGCCTACTAAACTTAACTTGGGAAGTTAGTTCAATATATCATGGAATCAAATCTCCAGGCAAGAACATTTCAGGTCTGGTGTTCTCTGAGAACAAAAGTAATAGTTTACATTAACTTTACTTAATTGTAAATAAGCAGCCCATGTTTTATACTTAACAGTAACAACCCAGAATACCTTGCCCACCCTAATACACCTCCTGAAGAGAGTATATAATAGCATATCAGTTATCTATTGCTGTGTAACAAATTACTCATAAACACAGTTGCTTAAACCACAAACATTGATCATCTCAGTTTCTGTAGGTAAGATATTTGAGTGGGTTAGCTAGGTGGTTCTGGCTCAGGGCCTCTCATGAGGTTGTGCTCAAAGCATTGGCTGGGACCACAGTCATCTGAAGTTTGACTGGGCCTGGAGAATTGCTTCCAGATGGCTCCTTCACATGGCTTTTGGCTGGAGGCCTCTGCTTCTCACTTCTAGGTCTTCTCCATGGAGTTGAGTGGCCTTACAATACGGCTGCTGGCTTTCCCCAGAGTGAATGATCCAACAGAGTAAGGAGGATGCAATGCCTTTTATTATCTAGTCTCAGAAGCGACATACCATCCATTTGTTGGAAGGGAATCACTAAACTCAGCCTGTACTTAGAGGGATTGAAGTGTCCTGTCTTAAAGAGAAGCATGTCAAAAATTTGTGGATAGGTTTTAAAACCACCACAGATGGCAAAGCATTATTTCCTTATTTGTTAACAATAACTTACCTGTGCTCACTCTACCTTCTAATATTTTCAGATTAATGCTTTTTAAACCAGCATGGTAAAGTATCTGTCATGTATTCAGGTAGAGAATTAAAATATACCAATATCTGAAAAGGCAAGTCTGCTCATGATAAATTTCCTGAAGATTAATTTCACATCATTAACCACAACCCCTCCCCCAAAAAGCTCAAAATATTTCTTAAGCAAGAGAGGCCAATGGTAACTTACAAAGGAACAGAATAATCATAACTGCATTAACTATCTTTCTTTTTGCCAAATATCTACTAATATTCACTTCTTTCCTTCACAGAAGCCAATCCATGGTAAAATACTTTTATTCCATTCCTACTTAAGGAATACATAATCAATATAAAAATTGTACATCTTTTTTTTTTGAGACGAGGGTCTTGCTGTTGCCCAGGCTGGAGTGCAGTGGTGCGACAGCTTGTTGCAGCCTTGACCTCCTGGGCTCAAGCAATACTCCCACCTCAGCCTTCTGAGTAGCTGGGACCACAGTCATGTGCCACCATGCCTGGCTAATTTTTCTTTTATTTGTAGAGACAGGGTTTCATCACGTTGCCCAAGCTGGTCTCAAACTCCTGGGCTCAAGCAATCCTCCCGCTTCAGTTTTCCAAAGTGCTGAGATCACAGGCGTGAGCCACTGCGCCTGGCCAAAAAACTGTACATGTCTTTAATGCGGGTCATACTGTACTGTAATTGTTTCCACCTAGTGGATGAAAATGGTACTAAAAGAGTTTGAAAAATATATAAAACTTCCCTCACAGGTACTTCATGACTTACTTCCGTAATTTCTTACAATCACATCACATACTTGATGTATATAGGTAGCTTATCTCAATAAATCCTACAAATTCTTCCTGTAAAGCAAAAACTCTTTGTTTTATAGATATAAGTTTTCATATTTACTGCCACCTTTGGAATTCTCCAGGCCAACAACCTGGAATATTGCTAAGAACCAGGAAATAAGCCAGTCTCCTGGCAGCCAACAGGTGTCACAGTGTGCACACACTAGAGCCCTGTCAGACGGACAACTATAAAAGCAGAGAACAGTTGGATGCCTGGCACATGAAACTCAATGAAGATCTGTTAAAGGAACCAATAAAGCTCATGCATTTTATTCCAAAGGAGTCTTTCTCTCAGAACCTAGTTCCTCTTCCCTACCTTAATACACAAGTCCTAGAAATCTTTCAGTATGAATTCTAATCTTATAGTAAAACAGAAGAAATGACTCAAGAAAGTTCATTTTGGTCAAGGTGTTGAAATTGACAACTGACAGCAAATAAGAAAAGTGCTGGAAAATACACAAAACCAACCACAGCATTCTTGGGGCTAGTCTGGGAACAAGCAATACAGTACAATTTGAGTTTATGATAATAACTGTGGGGTTATCAAGAAATGATTATTGGTCGGGCATGGTGGCTCACGCCTGTAATCCCAGCACTTTGGGAGGCCGAGGTGGGCGGATCACAAGGTCAAGAGATCGAGACCATGCTGGCCAACATGGTGAAACCCCGTCTCTACTAAAAATACAAAAATTAGCTGGCGTGGTGGCGCGCACCTGTAATCCCAGCTACTTGGGAAGCTGAGGCAGCAGAATCACTTGAACCCGGCAGACATAGAGGTTGTAGTGAGCCAAGATCATGCCACTGTACTCCAGTCTGGAAACAGAGTGAGACTCCATCTCAAAAAAAAAAAAAAAAAAAAAAAAAAGAAATTATCATATACCATTTAAGAATGTAACATATTTTTGAAAAATTTTTAATAAAGACTTTTTAAGTTTCATTGCTTAAAAGGATGGGCTCTTAATCATTTGGAAAATGTGGTTATTCAGAACAATCAGTTTCCTGAGGGCTCGGAACAATAAAAGCTTAATAGCATACTTTGAGCAGATTTCAACTAAAAAAATAATTTCACTAGTGTTATACACACTAAAATAAATGTTTTCAGTATAGTCACTCACATTAAACAGTAAGGGTCCTCAATTAGCTGTGTTTTCTTTCCTTAATTTTTTTAAACAAATGAAGTTTTTTATGGGATAGCCAGGGTAGAGTAATCCTTAGCTCCACCCCACCATCCACATATAACACCGTTGACATTAAATAAGCAAAAGTAATATTCTTGCTTGGAAAATTCAAAATTTACAGGAAGTTTAAAAAGTGAAATGTACAAGTCTCCCTCCTAGTTTCTATACCCCCGACAGACATTCAAACACAACGACACAGACACACCCGGTCCCTCAGTCTCCTTCCTCAGCAACAGCCACTTAACGCTTTGAGATGTGTTCTTCAAAAACAAGTATTAATGCACATAAACACATGTCCTTTTGGAAATACAGAGTCCCAGAATTTACCCATTCCTCCATCATCAGTTTGCACTTTAAAACAGGGTTTCTGGTGGATTTTTCTTAAGATGAGGTCTCCTCTTTTGCACAGGCTGGAGTGCCATGGCACAGATAGCTCACTGCAGCCTTGAACTCCTAGGCTCAAGTGATCCTCCTGCCTCAGTTTCCCAAGCAGTTGGGACTACAGGCATGCACCATTGCACCTGGCTAGCACAGAATGTTTTGTTTTTTGTTGTTGTTCTCTGTCTTCAAATTCTGAAAATTAAGCAAAAAAAAAAAAAAAAACAAAAAACCAAACACCAAATTCTACTCACAGGTTTACTTTGTGTTAAAATAAAACAAAAAAGCTACCAAGCGTATCCCAGTTTCAAATATCAATGATTTTTCCAACTGAAGAGAGTAATTTCTTTTTCTCCTACAAATCTTGGTTTTTAACTATAACTTAATCTTTCAAAGGGCAAGTCTGTCATATAATATTAGTTCAAAATTTAACTGAATATCTACTATGAACAAAGCACCATGTGCTATGTACAGGCTAAGACACAGCCCCGACACATGGAGAGCTTGCTGCTAATACCATAAAGGAGGGAAGGCAGGCAGAAGAGAGAGAGACTGAGAGGAGACAGAAGGAAATGCTATCATAGATCACTGAAGGCTGAAGATGAGGCTGGGGCAGCAACCAGGTTAAATGGAAAAGACAGCAAACAGCTAATTGGAAACAACACACCTAGCGCTCACTCCTGCTTGCTTCTCAGCCTTCTCCCTGCTTCCTGTACATTCTTCCCACCTATCTTAAGCTGTCTGAGCTTGATTATCTCCACATGATTTTGAACCCTCCTCGACAACAACAGGACTGTGAACTTAGATTAAGACAATAGTGCTTAAGCCCAGAAAATACAAAGGAAAGCCTAACAATAAACTGATGACTGTGCAGAGACTTTTACATGTGATTCTGCTTCTGTAATTCTTTAAAATGTTTTCTTCTTCCCTAAGGTAGGGTGGGGTGTAAAACCATGGTGGTCCCACCCACACCATGGAGGTAAAAAAGAAATAAGGTTAAATTCAGATGCTTTAAAAAGAGCTGAGGAGGGATTTAATAAAGATACATGCTCTTCTAAATTCTAAAACCACATAACTCTGGAGAAGGTGCATATTCATCTGTTCCTCTTCAAGGCAAAGAAAACAGTATGACAAATACAACTTTGGCTTAAGTACCCTACAATAGTGATTATAAAAAGTCTATGTTTTTCAATCTAAATGAGCCAGAACTCTAAAGAACCGACCAACTTGTTCCTCCTCTCATCTCCATGGCTGTGGTCCTTTCGCAGAAGTAACAAAAGATCAAAGCAGGAGAAAAAGGTACAAAAGGTCAGCATGAGTAATATTTTCCCAGGCATTTACATATGTGAACATTATTTGCAAATATTTTAGGGAAATATTTTCTTTGCTTTTAGGCTCAATCTGCAAAGACACTCAGCAGTATCCTTATGAAAACAGAAACAATATGAAACTGAAAAGGTTACTATAGATGTGATATCAGGTTTTCCTAATTATATGAAAAGTCTATTACTAAATAGCTTAGAGTGCTTCTTGCTTCAAAATGTAATAATTTTAGATGTGAAAACTATCCATTTCTGATGAAAATTCTGGACAACATTGACATTGAATAAATATTTATTGTGATTTTTTCCCCTGTGGCATAAGGTTGTTTATTTTTCCTAGTTCTCCAAATGACACAGTTGCAGAACCTCTTTCAGCTGGTCTTGCCTGAAAATAATAAAGATTAAAGACATCAGAAATAGATAATACACAGTCCCAATTAAAGCCATTAATGCTGTCTTATATTACCCCTTCCCCCCAGTTAGTAAACAATAATCTGAACATGAACCCACTAAGAAAAGTGATCCACCTTAATAATGTTACCTGTGACTCATGATATTTCCATCCTATCATGTAATAGATCTGATATGTGGCAGGTACTGAACCATCCTCATTTCTGTACATTTCTAAAAAGACAATAATGGTTAAAGTCTGAAAAAATGCAAGTAGGAAAAAATTTCTCCTCAATAAAGGTCATGTTCTTCAAAAAGAAATGGGTATAGGATATTCGTAAGATTCTGAGAACAACTTACATGAAAAATTATTAATACTGAGGGTAAGGAAATCGTAAAGGCTGTCTGGAAAAAGCCACAGGATCTGTGTTTTGAGAGGAAGGACATGAAGTCTGAGGGAGCCTTAATGGGAATGGAAAATACATTGGCAATGTGAAAGGAATCAACATGATACAGCCCAAGTGCCATGGTGAGGCAGGTGAAAGAGTGGTCATCCCTTACCTCTGTACACGGCTGCAGCTGCCAGCATTGTGTCTCGATGCAGCAGGGCTTTTCTATTCCAAGAACAGTTACTCTCACCCATACCTAAAAATACACTACAGGTAGTTTGAGATAATACAGCAAATGCCCTGAACAGCTCAACACCACAGACTTAATCCCATCTCATCTACCTGTCCTCATTCTCTAAGGGTCATGTAAACCTAAATCTCATTTCACTTTCAGATTATAGCTAGGCTTCTTAGTGACTCCAAAGCGAAACTACGTGAAACTTTTTGAATATTAAGACAGGCAAGTGACATTTCAGGAGGCAGCCCCACAATGCTTTACTTGCCAGCAATGGTGTAAAGTAAGCCCGCTGGGCAAAACCCAGGTGACTGCCACCCCAGGTGAGTTGTCAGTAGTTGGTGAGAACTTTACCAAGCATGTCATATCTCATGCTCCTTTCAGCTGCTCTTTGGAGGAAGACAGGTCAGTGCCACAATGCCTCACTCCTAAGCCATAATGTAAGTATGATTGTGAAACTTGGAAGATGGCTTTGAAACTCATTAGATAGTTACCAAAGCTACTATGTGTTCTCAGATTTACAATATTTTACTAATTTTTACTAATCTCACATTAGGAAATAATTATGTGCATTCTTTTAGAGGCACTTCTCTTAATGTTTTAAAATTTTTAGACTTCTTTCCTTCAAGTTGATGGTGAAAAACTAGGTTAAGCATTATTCTATTGTTCATTTAAGATTAATGTTGTATATTTGATTTTTCTTTATACAAATACTTAAATTTACTCTGAGCACATTTTAAGCCATTCTACAAAATTAAAAGAATTTCAGAAATAAAAATCCTTCATGTGTTCTCTATATTAAACTTTACTACATGATCAAATGTTATCTTAGTTTTGTTTTTCTACTTTCACTAATCATGAAATGAATAAACTTACCAATATCAGTATTCTTTCAGTTTAAAAATAGTAACCTACCACATTTTCAATAGTCTTATTAAAAACAATCAACAAATTAGCTGCACCTAAACCTTTTTCTTCTCTTCAATCTCAAACGATTTCTACTATTCCCTAAAATAATGAATCCCTGCTACTAAAATCCTCTAAGTGCAACAGCCCCAATTCATGAAGAATGACAGACACAAACTAGTAGGTTAATTATCATCAAAAAAAAAGGTGGACCATATTCTTGGTGTTGTGAAGCAGCTGGATGACCTCGTGACAATCATCCGTGGTCTTCAAAGCCATCAGACTAGATGCTCCTTAAAGGCTTCTAGTGCTCGAATTTTAACCATATCAAGCGACCAGAGGTAAACTGGGTCTCACATTGGAAGAGTCTGTTGCTCAGGTATGGTGCTTTCATTTTTGCTCAACTTCTTGCTGCTATGGCTTAATTATGCATTAGTTACAGACAATACCAGTAGAAAAGATAAACATGTGATGCACTATAAATTCTAAAATGCCTTCTAAACAATTAGTAGTAGGATATACTAATTAAGATTAGTAGGTATAACACTCTCTGAAGGTCTGACCTACATCAGCCATACAGAAATTCAAGAGCACTACTGCAGAGCACAGGGTGTAACTGTGCAGCACTCCAACCTTCCCTCACGAGCCACTCACACTGCCACACTGAACCTCCCTTCTTGCAGAAGCAGTGTGAGGTGGTGGAAAGAGTGGACTTTGGGATCACACTCCCAGTTTTAACTCTTACATAACCGGGGGCAAAGTCATTCAACCTCTATCGAATTCCAGTTTTGCCATCTATAAAAGAATAACACCTCCTAATGCATCATGGGGGACCTCTACTGAAGACCACCCAGGGAAAAACTGAAACTTTGGGACTTCCAACTCGCCCTGGGCTTTGAGATAACAGAAAAATCTGGCTAGCAGGTTAACTGTTTAAGACTCTCACAGTGTTTTTAAGGTGAAGTTCAACTGCTTATTAAAAATAAACCTAATTTATTATGGTTTACTAAAAACAATACTGAGTATTGTTTAAAAAAATAACTGAACTTACCTTAAGACCACTGTGAAAGCCTTGAAAATGTCTCATGCATTCATCAGCTGATATGCAGCTTGTTTTGTAAAATTAGGTCAACATTCTGGACTTTTCTTCTGTGAATTAATAATAGCAGCTTCAATGAGACACACCACAACCATTAAGAAAAAATGTATACCATAAATGTAAAATACCAGAAACAAATTTGGAAGTAACATGATCTTCCAGTCAGCAGAAGAGCACACCTGAAAGTCTCCCACGGTCTCCCTGCCTCCATCACCCCCTGACTATGCTTCTTCCCATCTCTTCTGCCTCTGACTTTTTCTGTGGGAGAATGGCTAAGATTTCAGCATACAAATCAGGCTGCTCAACTAGGTTTAAATCATGGCTCTACCACTCACTAATTATTATCATCTGGAACAAGTTACTTTACTTCTGTCTGTGCCTGGGTTTCCTCATACATTTAACAAAAAAACAAACAGATTAACCATGTTAGCTCTAGTCTTTCCTTCCTCATAAACTATGCCTCATAAACAATGCTGGAAGGTGAGCTTTCTAACACACACAAATCTGTCTCATTTTCTCTACTCTATGCAAAATTCTTCCAAGACATTACAATGCTAATCTGAAAAAAATGTAGAAACCTCTGATCCTGTATCATCTCCCATCATCTCGCCGTTCTACATACTCAAGGAATACTGGATTATGGTACCATTCCTTAATCAGGAGAGTGAAGGATGTGCATATCCTATTCTACCTCCATGTGGATGCAATGTTAGCTCTCTTAAACCTCAACCCACCTTTCATTCTCCAGGCAAACTCATTTTTGCTTAGGTGCTGCCTCTTTTGCAAAAGCATTCCTGACTCCCTAAGCAGATTTAGGGCCTTTTCCTCCTGTGTTTCTCCTTGTATTATAAATGATTTCATTTTCAGTTGAATGTATGAGTCTGTCTCTATCTTTGTGTGTTTCTTCTTCCCTACTACAATATAAGCTCCCTGAGATCAGGAACTATGTATTTCCACTGTTGGCTCAGCGGTTGGCACATGGGTAGATGCTCAATAAACGGTAAGCGAAGATATATAAAACCAACCTGTTAATGATTGTATCCATTTTATTAAATATCATTTTATAAGTTTAAATAATTCCTCTTAATATTCCTATGGATAAGATGTATCAAAAACTAAGAAATCTGATTTCTGTAACAGATGTTACAGTTAAAAAAAAAGAGAAGCACTAGGAAAGCATCTGAAAGTATTAGGCCATAGTTCCTGAAAATATATGGTCTATTTAAAACCTTTAGGAGACTCACACCTGTAGTCCCAGCACTTTGGGAGGCCAAGATGGGTGGATCACCTGAGGTCAGGTGTTCGAGACCAGCCTGGCCAACATGGTGAAACCCAGTCTCTACTAAAAATACAAAAATTAGCCAGGCATGGTGGCACATGCCTGTAATACCAGCTACTTGGGAGGCTGAAGCAGGAGAATTACTTGAACCCAGGAGGCAGAGGTTGCAGTGAGCCAAGATCGTGCCGCTGTACTCTAGCCTAGGTGACAGAGTGAGACTCCATCTGAAAAACAAATGAAACCTTTAGGAAAAGAGGGGGTTATCAATTTGGAAGGAGCACAAGGTGACCTTCTGAGAGACTGAAAATGTTCAATATTTTGGTCAGGATGGTGGTTAAAACACAAGCAGCTGTACCTTTAAGATTAATACATTTCGCTGAATATACATGTTAATCTGAATTTAAAGAACCACATACATATCAAATATGCAGTATAGGACTCTGAATTCAAATTGTAACTACAGATTCAGTGTGACCATGGACAAGATACTGAACTTCTTGATGCCTCAATTTTCTCACAGGTAAAATTAGGGTATTAGAAAAACCTCAGAGAATTGCACTGAGCACAGAGTTAAGTGCTGTATATACGTTGAAATCAGTGGGAAGTAACCTTTTCCAACGGATAGGTCTAATTTCTAGTATTTTTCTCTTTTCTTTCTTGAAATGAACACAGATTCTATAGCAGAACAAAAATAAATGCTGTATTTGAATAATATTTTTATCATTAGAGCCCAAGTGATAAATCATCAGCCCACCATCATCTCTCAAGCCTTTGGATAAAGTGGCTCCTTGATTACATCAGGTAAGTCCTTGGGGTAGTGCTGGGGAAGGGGTGTGTGTGGCTTATTACTGATCCTCTGTCATCTTGGCCACGCATGCTATTGGCTGCCAATCTCTCTATTAATGAATGAAAACTGATGACAATGGTAAGATTTCAGTTACACATCTTTCTGTTTGCAGAGTGACAGAAGCTCCACACTCAGAGGAGGCTGCATGATAGGTAAAATGAACCTTGTTACGGAAGGGCAACTACAAGAAGGAACAGGGTCAGTTCAGACAGTGCCAGGGCAGAGTCAAAAAGCATGAGTTTGGCAGCTAATTCTGCCACTTGACAGGCAACTGTTCTCTTTGGCCCTAATTCTTCTCACTCGTAACTTAAGGAAGCAAGTACAACAAAGCTCACAAAAGACTATAAATCTGTAAGTAAAGACTAGATACTTATTTGTATAATCCTCTTTCTTTAAATCATCTTACAATTTTTCAGGATCCAGATAAAGTCTCCCCTAGGTAAGTATAGTTCTGGATTCACAGAATATACCTTTAACCTCTCTAGCTTCCCCCATTCATCGAAACTATTTTTGATGTTAGTCTGTATATATAAAATAACCACCTCACAAATTCCCACAAAGGAGGCAAGCTGAAGCTCTCTTTTGAGGAAACTGCTTCTCTAGCATCCCTTTCAAGTAATTGAGTTTATTTTTGCATATCTAACCTCTTTCAGAGTTTGGTCTGTGTCCTTCTTACTCCTTGAAGCCTCTTCCAGGCCATTACTTCTCTACCCCATTAAACACATTCATCCTGCTGAGGCCCCACACCATAAGGCTGTAATCTTCTCCTGACTCCTGCTTGCTGTCTGACATCAGGTTAGTCACTCCCCTCATTCATTGAAAGGTTTGGCACTTGGCTCAGTTTTCCTCTACACTCCCAGTACTGCCACCATCCTGGGTGACTTCATGTTAATAATCAACAAGTTAAGATATTAAAATCTCATCTCTAATCAACCACTCCATTACGCCACCTCTGCCTTGATACTTGAGACATGTCCCAAACCAAGTTATCACTTGTAACTGCTTTACTTCCAAAATCATCAAACATCTCATTTTCTGACCATATCCTCCTGTCCCTCCAGTGTGTTCAGGAACTCCAACCATGACCATTCCCTGACCGCCTTGGAATCACCTGTGCACAGTTCTTCTTCTTCCTCCCAATTTATCAGCTCACTCTTTTTTGTTCCCACTTCCTTTTTCTTCCAGCTAAGATTCTTTAACCTATTATTTCAATTATATTCCTAGAATTATCTTTTACCTTTGTCTCTTTGTCATTTTTAACTAGCAAACCCCCAACCCAAACTAATTCAACTACCTGATTTTTGTGCCTCGTCCTGAGCTACCACCTACTGTTGATGGTCAGTTCACCTTCTCATTCCCTATAATGACTATTTCAAATGGTTCCGTTCACTTCTCAAAACTCTCTTTCATTCTTAGCATATATTACTTCCTGTTTGACCAAAAAAAAAAAAAAAAAAAAAAGAAAGATCCACAAGATGGGAACTTCTTGCTTTCAAACATAAACACCTACACGTCCTTTGGTGCTATCTGTTCTCCCTTCCTGCTATAACTCTGCCTCTCCCCTTAGCAAGGTCAACCCCTCCACTGGCCCTTGTATTGCACCCTTCCCACCTTCTCAGACACCTGTCATCATCAATTATCTTTTCCCTCTCTTCTAGAGTCACCTCTTCTACGAAAGCACTTAGATTCTTCTAGTCAGCAGTTAAATTCAAGTTTTAGAAAAAAAAAAAAAAACAAAACTCATCCCAACTCCTATTCCCCTCCTCTCTTCTGACACCTGTAACCTTCCATCCTTCACCTCTTCTTCACCACTAGACTTCTTGAAAGAACAGCACACATTTGCTGTCTCCAGTTCCTCATTTTCCACTTATTCCTCAACCTACTCCCCTTCTACTCTCCTGGCTCCAACAAAAGAGCTCTCACCAGGGACACCAATAACCTTCTTGTTTCTAAATCTAGTGAACTTCCTTTTCAGTTCATAGTTTGCTTTTAATGCTACTAAGTGCTCCCTTTGTTTTGAAACACTCTTTCTTTCCTTTGGTTCAGGCAATTCTACACTTTTCTGGTGTTTTTCCGGAACACCTTGCTGGCTACTCCTTCTCAAGTCTCCTTGTAGGCTCAGACGTAGTCTACCCACCTGCTAAAGGCTCAGTATCAAGCCACTTTCTCTGCTCACTCCATGTTCTTATCCTAGGCAAATGCTTTGAATGTCACCTATTCACAACTGACTCCCAACTTTTTAACCAAGCCAGTAGCTTCCTCTGAGCTACCTACCCACATACTCAACTGCCTACTTGACATAACCTCTTAGGTATTTCAAAAGCACTTCGAACCCAATGTATCCAAATGTAAACTCAAGGGCTGTACCTGCCCACACCTGCTATTCTATTGTTTCCTCTATCAGTGAAGAACAACATCTCTCTCTCTGTGAGCTAAAACTCAGCAATTATGCTTCAAATGTCTTTCTCCTTCATCTGCCCACATCCAATCCACCAGCAGGAACTGCAAAATTTACCTCCTAAACATCTCTGGGATGCATCTGCTTCTCTTCATCTCCATTGCCACCACCTTAGTACAAACCACCATCATCACACAAGCTTTACTGATACTAATCTCACTACTAGTTTATCTGCCAATCTACTCCTTTCAAAATCCAAGTCTGATACTGTTATCTCTCTAAGATGCCTCAAGGGGCGTTTTAAGATAAGGGCAAACAATTTTAACAAGGCCTATAAAGTACTTCTGCATTTGATCTGTGACTCCCATTGACCCACCAAGGTCATCACTTAACTCTCTCCTTCTTACTCCCTGTACACCAGCCAAAATGCCCTTCTTTCAGTTCTTGCTATGTTCATTTTCACAGGAGGGCCTTTGCATATGCTGTTCTCCTTGCCTCGGACTCACTTGCTTACTCTGTCTACCCAGTTACTTCATCTCCATTTTTTTTAGAGCACAGTCAATTGCTACTTCCTCAGATAGGACTTCTTTGTCTCCCAGATTGGGACATTTCCCCCCGACAAAACCCTACTTCTAAACCAACCCACTACCTTCCTTCTTGAGCCTATATCTCAGCTGCCAACTGTGGCTGAAGGAAGTCACCAATGTGTTCTATCATCCTCAAGTGCACTTGAAAAAAAAGTCCTGCCATCTTTTGACAAACAGCCGTGGCACTATATGCCTCTACTTCATAGCACTGACCACAATTCTAATTTAACACTTATCTTTTTGACAGCTGCCTGGTGCCTGCCTCCTCCATTTTATATCAGAAGTTCCATGAAGACAGTCTGCTTTCTCCTCAACAATGGATCCCTAGTGCATTGTCCAGTGCCTGCCAAAGAGCTGGCTCTCAAAATGTCTCTCTCAAATGGAGTCTAAAAATTCTTTTTTTTGGCCTACCTTTCCCCATGGAGTCTAAACATTCTTTCAAGTGCCTTACCTTGTAAATCTTCCATCAATTCAAACATTCCAGGATAGTTAACTTGAATTTCATCAGTGTCCTATTTAAAAAGAAAAAGAAATATTCATTTGACATTCATGATACAAAATTCCAGATTTAAAAAGAGGCCACAGAGATTACCCAGACCAATCTCCCATGCTAAGTAAAAAATCTTTACAATATTCTTCATAGATGTCATCTGGCTTATGCTTGATTTATGAAGGTCTCTAATTGCTGATTAAATATCCTCCATTGTGAGAGAAATCATTCTAACACTCCATCATTGGTTCTAGTTCTCTCCTTGGGAACCACACAGAATAAAAGTATTCTGTACCCTACAAACCATCACCCTCTTCTCCAAGTCTTTGAAAACCTTCAGGACACAAAAATCTGTAGCCTCCCGAGTAGCTGGGACTACAGATCTGTAGATCCTTACATGTTCTGACTACATGTCCCTGGACAGTGTCAATATCAATCTTTCTTAAAATGGGGCATCTAGAATCAAAATATTTCATTCTACATCTAGTAATGCAGCCAACAGGCTTGTTTAGGAAATGAGCACATTGCTGATACATGCGGAGTTTGTTTCTCAAATGAACAATTGGGTAATGACTTCCTCTTCTTTTTGAAGCCTGATACAGGACTTCACTGTTCGTACAGTGGCAGAGACCACTGACGCTCTCCAAATACCCAGGTGCTCCGTGACACTTCCTAATCTCAAACACGTATTTCTTTTGGCCAAAGAAAGGAGAGGCAAGACAGTTAAGAGCTAGAGCCTTTTCCAGGCCATCTCTTTTGCTGTGGCCTTATAGAACACAGGGCCAGATGGCACAGCTACAAGACAGAGATGGGCTGTCCACCGGCATGCAGTTGTGATGTGATAAAATTTTATTGTGTTAGGCACTAAAAGTAGGAGTTCGTTCTTATTGGAAAGTAGCCTAAAATAAATCTTTTTTTTTTTTTTTTTAAGACAGATTCTTGCTGTGTTGCCCAGGCTGGAGTGCAGTGGCACGATCTCCGCTCACTGTAGCCTCTGCCTCCTGGGCCCATGCGACTCTTGTGCCTCAGCCTCCCCAGTAGCTGGGATTACAGACACACACCATCACATCTGGCTAATTTTTGTATTTTTTTTGGACGGAGTCTCGCTCTGCCGCCCAGGCTGGAATGCAGTGGTGCAATCTCCGCTCACTGCAAGCTCCGCCTCCTGGGTTCACGCCATTCTCCTGCCGCAGCCTCCCAAGTAGCTGGGACTACAGGCGCCCGCCACCATACCTGGCTAATAATTTTTTTGTATTTTTAGCAGAGATGGGCTTTCACTGTCTTAGCCAGGCTGGTCTCGATCTCCTAAGCGCGTGATCCACCTGCCTTGGCCTCCCGAAGTGCTGGGACTCCAAGCCTGGGCTACGGCACCTGGCCGGAAACTAGCCTAAAATAAATCATTAATAGAGGACTGGTTAAACAAATTCAAGAACATGTATTCTATAAAATACTGTACAGTTCTCAAAAAATAAGGTAGACACGTCTGTAGGAAAAAATCTCCGAGATATGTTATTGACCGGAAAAAAAAAAAAAAGCAAAAGAAGGCATGTAGTATTATATAAGTGGATTTAAATGATGTAAGTGTACTCTATGGGTCTATGAAAAAAATTGATCTGAAAGGATGTCTAAGACACAGCTAACAAATCTTTGGGGAAAGGGACCAGGGTTTGAGAAGTCAGGAGGAGGGCCAGGCACGATGGCTTATGACTGTAATCCCAGCACTTTGCGAGGCTGAAGTAGGAAGATGACAAGGTCAGGAGATCAAGACCATCCCGGCTAACATGGTGAAACCCCATTTCTACTAAAAATACAAAAAATTAGCCAGGCGTGGTGGCACGCACCTGGAGTTCCAGCTACTCGTGAGGCTGAGGCAGGAGAATCACTTGAACCCGGGAGGCAGAGGTTGCAGTGAGCCAAGATCACACCACTGCACTCCAGTCTGGATGAAAGAGTGAGACTGTCTCAAAAAAAAAAAAAAAAAAAAAAAATTAGCTGGGTGTGATGGCACACACCTCTGGTCCCAGCTGTTTGGGAGGCAGAGGCATGAGAATCCCTTGAACCTGGGAGGTGGAGGCTGCAGTAAGCAGAGACCTCACTACTGCACTCTAGCCTGGGCAACACAGGGAGAAGTGAGGAGAAGAAGACTTCATTTCACTTTACACCTTATTGTGTATCATTCTCTCCATATATTCATTTTTATTCTTCTTTTAAAAAAACATATACACATATCAGGTTGTGTATGCTTTTTAATGAGACCTCTGGGTAGTGAGACCATGAACATTCATCATCCATATACTTTTCTATATTAACAAGCTATTTTTAAGAGGAGATCCTAAGATTAAAAACAAAATTCCTTCCAGGCTGTTATGTGGCCATTAAGCAATATCCTTTGAAAATAATTCTTCGATGAAACCAACTAAAAGCACTATCTCCACCTCAATCAAAAGAATGCCACAACAGCTTTGTTGAAGGCCTTATTTAAATTAAAGGCGACCATATCTGCACCATTCTTTTTTTCTTTTTGAGACAGAGTCTCACTTTGTTGCCCAGTGCAAGGCTAATTTTTTTGTATTTTTAGTAGAGACGGGGTTTCACTGTGTTAGCCAAGATGGTCTCAAATCTCCTGACCTCCCGATCTGCCTGCCTCGGCCTCCCAAAGTGTTAGGATTACAGGCGTGAGCCATGGTGCCAGGCCTTGCACCATTCTCTTAAAGTACTACCCTGGTAGTTCAATTCTAAAAAGGAAATCAGCTTTACTTAGAATGCCGATTCTCTGAAAATAATTCATTAAGATGAAAACACAATATTAAGATGTAAATACAACTATGATACTAATTTGACTCGATTTCACTTTAAAAATAAAAATCCATTGTAGCATGAAAGTAATATATCTAACATATGCAACATAAACCTGTATAGCTGATTATACAAAAGCTTTTTTGGATGGGAATTTTTAGAAAATGAATTAGAACACATATTATTATTTTTTTTTTTTTGGAGACAGAATCTTGCTCTGTCACCCAGGCTAGAGTACAGTGATGAGATCATGGCTCACTGCAGCCTCAACATCCCAGGCTCAATCCTTCCACCTCAGCCTTCCAAGTAGCTGGGACTAGACAGGCCCAGCTAATTTATAAATTTTTTTTTTGTAAAGATGGGGTCTCCCTATGTTGCCCAGGCTGGTCTTGAAATCCTAGGCTGAAGTGATTCTCCCACCTAGGCCTCCCAAAGTGCTGGGATTACAGGAGCGAACAACGGTGCCTGGCCAGGACACAATATTAATACAGCACTTCAGAAACAAAACCATATACATGCCTCAAAGGATAAATGTAATGATTCAAGAACACATTCTTATAACTTTCTTATTAAATCAGCAACTCTCTAATTGTATAAAGAAGATTGTACACCAATATTTTTATATTAAAGTATGAGTCATTAGGCTTATTTTTAGAGAATATGGATAGTATTTTGAATTAGATTTCCCAATTAATAGAAATGTAGGCTTTTAAACACTTTAATATCAGGTTAAACATTTTTAGTAGAAATCTTTCTAAAACTCATTCTTTATAACCATAGAAAACCATGTGTAGTTCACATAATTTAACTTTCTTCTGGTGATCAGCAGAAATCCCATTTTTTCCTAATGGGCAATAATTTTTGAGTCCTGTAATATTGCTGACTAACCTGTATGACCTCATATAAATTTTTTAACATCACCTCATAACAATGTGCACCACACCCCTCCACACCATCCCAGCCCTACACCCCTCTATACTTTTTAGAGGCTTTACATTCCCAGAGATTCTTTTTTCATCTCAATAACAGGTTGGAGACACAGCAATACAGAAGACGATTCTCAAGAGGACAGACTGTAAAGGAAATTTTTCCCATATTATAAGTAAAATAAATGTTATCGAAAAGGTTTTAAATCACTGGTTCCTAATCTATTTTTAGTTATATGAGGTCTCTCAAGATCTGATGAAAACCATGGGTACTTTCCTCCATTTATGAACACCACCACCACAAATTTTGTGTACAACATCCCAGTGTTATTGAACCGTCTAAAGTTTACCAACAGCCCTGCTATAAACCCAAAAACACCAGGCAGGGATTTCTGTTTTGTTCACTGCTGTATTTGAAGTACCTAGGATAGTGCCTGACACATAGAAGGTACTCAGTAAATGTTTGCTTCAAGACTGAATACATAAATGAATTTGTATAGAAGGATATTCACTGTAGCACTGCTACTACTGGCAAAAAACTCAGAACAAACCTAAAGGTCATTCACAGGGAAATAGTTAAGTAAAACTGTGGTACATTCATACTAGGAAATAATATGTGGAAATTAAGAAGTGCAAATATATCCACACCAATTTAGAAAACTCTTATATTAACAATGTATTAAAAATACATATACTGTTAAGAATTTAAAGTTTCAGAAATGCATGAATACATATGAGTCTATATATAGTAAAGTAGTTCTTGTTTAAAAACAAAAAAAAGTCTGGAAGGTTACACACTAAACTGATAATAGTAGCTACATCTAGGACAGCAGTTCTCCAGGTTTGGTTTGGAGAGTCCTGGGGTCCCTAGGACTTTTTTTGGGGTCCACGAAGTCAAAATTATTTTCATATAATACTTAGATATTTGGCTTTTTACCTCTTATTCTACAATGGGTTATTGTAGAGGCAACATGACATGACACGTGGTATATCAAGAGACTTGAATGCGGAAGCAGACGTGAGAATCTAGCTCTCTTACTAAGGTACACATTAACTGGCAAAAATGTGAAGCAATGCCATTCTTCTCTTTCAATTATTTTTGTTTTAGAAAATATGGCCGGGCACAGTGGCTCATGCCTCTAATCCCAGCACTTTGGGATTTGAGGTGGGCGGATCACTTGAGGTCAGGAGTTCAAGACCAGACTGGCCAACATGGTGAAACCCCATCTCTACTAAAAATACAAAAATTAACGGGGCGTGGTGGCACGTGCCTGTAATCCCAGCTGCTCGGGAAGCTGAGGCAGTGCAATCACTTGAACCTGGGAGGCAGAGGTTGTGGTGAGCCGAGATCCCGCCACTGCACTCCAGCCTGGGTGGCAGAGTGAAACTGTCTCCAAAAAAAAAAGAAAAGAAAGAAAATATAGTTATTTTTTATTAAAAAGGGTCATTTATGTTAACAAGTAATAGGTATATTATTGTTGGCTTTAAATGAATACTAAAACAAATTCAGTTTTAATGTCTAATATATTTAATACTGACAGATGTTAACTCACTATACAAAAGCCCTTTAAGTTTCTTAGTAATTTTTCAGTGTGTAGTGGGGTCCTGAGACCAAAATTTTGAGAACTCTCTCAAGAGAGAGCTGAGCATTTTTAGGATTAAGGGGGAATGATAAGACTTTCACTTTATCTGTATAGCTTAATAGTTACAACCAAAATATATTTGTTACTTATACAATTGCAAATATAAATACAATGATCCTTCAACGTACAATTGCCTGTATTAACAGTGTTTATTTTCATTACAAAGTAGAGCACTCATATGAAGCAGTTTTCCGATTTCTAGCCACGCAACCTCTCAGAATGCAGTTTCTATGGACTCAGGCCGCTTAAAAGTTAACAAAAGGTCAATCCTAGACACAGGTGTGAAGCCTTTGGGGTTCTCTTCGGTTCCCAGCCTAGTCCTCCAGCCTGTTAATTCTTCCCGTCCCTGGAGGCTCCTTTCCAACATCAGGGGCCCTACTTGTCCATGCCCCTTGCTTTCTATCAAAACAAGCAAGGATATGACACAATCTATTTTTGGTTGGTTGATTTCATGAATATACCCACACAAAATCATGCCAAACAGCTATTTTAGTGTTTAAGCTTATCATCTCTAATTATGTAGCGAGATGCTTTCTTCATCAAGAAGTTCGTTCCTATTTCCACTATCAGGTTTAGGGATGTTTCTAGGCCTGAGGGGTTTGGAAATCCATAGTAAGTCCATTGGACTGATCGCTGAAGAGAGTAATGACATCCTTTAGAAAGACTGTTAGTGCACAAAAAACCCTTAAAAAAAAATCAATGAATACAGGAGCTGATTTTTTGAAAAGATCAACAAAATTGATAGACTGCTAGCAAGACTAATAAAGAAGAAAAGAGAGAAGAATCAAATAGATGCAATAAAAAATGACAAAAGGGATATCACCACCGACCCCACAGAAATACAAATGACCATCAGAGAATACTATAAACACTTCTACGCAAATAAACTAGAAAATCTAGAAGAAATGGATAAATTCCTGGACACATACTCTCTCCCAAGACTAAACCAGGAAGAAGTTGAATCCCTGAACAGACCAATAACAGACTCTGAAATTGAGGCAATAATTAATAGCCCACCAATCAAAAAAGTCGAGGACCAGATGGGTTCACAGCTGAATTCTACCACATGTACAAGGAGGAGCTGGTACCATTCCTTCTGAAACTATTCCAATCATAGAAAAAGAGGGAATCCTCCCTAACTCATTTTATGAGGCCAACATCATACTGATACCAAAGCTGGCAGAGACACAACAAAAAAAGAGAATTTTAGACCAATATCCCTGATGAACATCAATGCAAAAATCCTCAATAAAATACTGGCAAACCGAATCCAGTAGCACATCAAAAAGCTTATCCACCATGATCAAGTGGGCTTCATCCCTGGGATGCAAGGCTGGTTCAACACACACAAATCAATGAACGTAATCCGGCATATAAACAGAACCAAAGACAAAAACCACACGAATATCTCAACAGATGCAGAAGGGCCTTTGACAAAATTCAACAGCCCTTCATGCTAAAAACTCTCAATAAATTTGGTATTGATGGAACGTATCTCAAAATAATAAGAGCTATTTATGACAAACCCACAGCCAATATCATACTGAATGGGTAAAAACTGGAAACATTCCCTTTGAAAACTGGCACAAGACAGGGATGCCCTCTCTCACCACTCCTATTCAACATAGTGTTGGAAGTTCTGGCTAGGACAATCAGGCAGGTGAAAGAAATAAAGGGTATTCAATGAGGAAAAAAGGAAGTCAAACTGTCCCTGTTTGTAGATGACATGATTGTACATTTAGAAAATCTCATTGTCTCAGCCCCAAATCTCCTTAAGCTGATAATCAACTTCAGCAAAGTCTCAGGATACAAAATCAATGTGCAAAAATCACAAGTATTCTTATATACCAGTAACAGACAGAGAGTCAAATCATAAATTAACTCCCATTCACAATTGCTTCAAATAGAATAAAATACCTAGGAATCCAACTTACAAGGGATGTGAAGGACCTCTTCAAGGAGAACTACAAACCACTGCTCAATGAAATAAAAGAGGACACAAACAAATGGAAGAACATACCATGCTCATAGATAGGAAGAATCAATATCGTGAAAATGGCCATACTGCCCAAGGTAATTTATAGATTCAATGCCATTTCCATCAAGCTACCAATGACTTGCTTCAGATAACTGGAAAAAACTACTTTAAAATTCATACTGAACCAAAAAAGAGTTCGCATTGCTAAGACAATCCTAAGCCAAAAGAACAAAGCTGGAGGCATCACACTACCTGACTTCAAACTCTACTACAAGGCTACAGTAACCAAAACAGCATAGTACTGGTACCAAAACAGAGATATAGACCAATGGAACAGAACCCTCAGAAATAAAACCACGCATCTACAATCATCTGATCTTTGACAAACCTGACAAAAACAAGAATGGGGAAAGGATTCCCTATTTAATAAATGGTGCTAGGAAAACTGGTTAGCCATATGTAGAAAGTTGAAACTGGATCCCTTCCTTACTCCTTATACAAAAATTAATTCAAGATGGATTAGAGACTTAAATGTTAGACCCAAAACCATAAAAACCCTAGAAGAAAATCTAGGCAATATCATTCAGGACATAGGCATGGGCAAGGACGTCATGACTAAAACACCAAAAGCAATGGCAACAAAAGCCAAAATTAACAAATGGGATCTAATTAAACTAAAGAGTTTCTGCACAGCAAAATAAACTACCATCAGAGTGAACAGGCAACCTACAGAATGGGAGAAAATTTCTGTTATCTACTCATCTGACAAAGGGCTAATATCCAGAACCTACAAAGAACTCAAACAAATTTACAAGAGAAAAACAACCCCATCAAAAAGTGGGCGAAGGATATGAACAGACACTCCTCAAAAGAAGACATTTATGCAGCCAACAGACACATGAAAAAAAATGTTCATCATCACTCACCATCAGAGAAATGCAAATCAAAACCACAATGAGATACCATCTCACACCAGTTAGAATGGCGATCATTAAAAGGTCAGGAAACAACAGGTGCTGGAGAGGATGTGGAGAAATAGGAACACTTTTACACTGTTGGTGGGACTGTAAACTAGTTCAACCATTGTGGAAGATAGTGTGGCGATTCGTCAAGGATCTACTAGAAATACCATTTGACCCAGCCATGCTATTACGGGGTATATACCCAAAGGATTATAAATCATGCTGCTATAAAGACACATGCACACGTATGTTTATTGCGGCACTATTCACAATAGCAAAGACTTGGAATCAACCCAAATGTCCATCAATGACAGACTGGATTAAGAAAATGTGGCACATATACACCATGGAATACCATGCAGCCATAAAAAAGGATGAGTTCATGTCCTTTGTAGGGACATGGATGCAGCTGGAAACCATCATTCTCAGCAAACTATTGCAAGAACAGAAAACCAAACACCGTATGTTCTCACTCATAGGTGGGAATTGAACAATGAGAACACTTGGACACAGGAAGGGGAACATCACACACTGGAGCCTGTCATGGGGTGGTGGGGAGGGATAGCATTAGGAGATATAACTAATGTAAATGATGAGTTAATGGGTATAGCACACCAACATGGCACATGTATACATATGCAACACATATACATATGTAACAAACCTGCACGTTGTGCACATGTACCCTAGAACTTACAGTATAATAATTAAAAAAAAAAAAAAAAAGACTGTTAGTGGAGGGAGGAGGAAGAGGGCAATCATTCTCTCCAGATGGCTGTCTCTTGGAAGCCTAGTTCTAGAAAATGCTAGGAGTAGAGTGATGGGGAAAGAGGAAGGCAGGAGCTAATGTAAGCTGGTCCTGGTACTTCACACCCTTTATCTCTTTAAATACTAATAGCCACCTGAGGTGAGTAGCATTTGCTTTTTTTTTTTTTTTTTTTTTTTTTCCCAGACAGGAATTTTACTCTTGTTGCCCAGGCTGGAGTGCAATGGCGCAATATCAGCTCACTGCAACCTCTGCCTCTCAGGTTCAAGCAATTCTCCTGCCTCAGCCTCCCGAGTAGCTAGGATTACAGGCATGCGACACCATGACCAGCTAATTTTTTGTATTTTTAGTAGAGATGGAGTCTCACTACATAGGCTAAGTTGGTTTCAAACTCCTCATCTCAGGAGATCCACTTGCCTTGGCCTCCCAAAGTGCTGGGATTACAGGTGTGAGCCACTGCACCCAGCCACACATTTGCATTTTAAAAAGAAATAAATGCTCAAAAAAGTAAGTTACTCAAATGTCCCTATCTAGCAAAGAAATAATGTAAAGATCCAAGTTACTCCTGTTGGACACCAAAGTCCCACTGTCCTACTCCATCACTTTACCATGCTGACTTTATGGTTATTACTCACTGACTGCCTGTGGGTCTTCTTTCGATATTTCTCTAGCCCTAATGGAGTATAGCACCCTGTCCTACCTTCTCTAGCCTTGATCTCACCGTAGGCCTTGAGAACACACATTCTCTCATTTCTGCTTCATATGGCACTGTTTGGGGGTAGTTGGTGGTGGTAATACTACAGGTTCCCCTACTTACGCCCTTTTCTTCCTATCATCTGGAATACTCTAAGCCCCTTTTTACACCTAATTCTGAATTTGAAGATTCTGACGGAGTTGTATGTTTAGAAATTTGTCTTGTTATCTGTGATACAGTTTTTGAGCTACTTTTTAAGGTAACAGACAGTAAAAAATTATACATTCCTACCTCGTGTCAATTAAGATGTGTTATACAAACTAAGCATTGTCAATCAGAGCTTTTCCCTTAAAAAAAGAAAAAAAAGGGGGAAAGAAAGAGTGCCATAAAACCATGAACACATACAGTTTTCTATCTTTAAAATGAAAAGAAGTTACTTCTGAACTGTGTAAGTAATGGGTTAATCAAACTTGATAGTTACCACAGTCAGAGTATTAAAGCCAGCTCTCCCAAGCAGATGTCCCAGGTCATTGACAGCAGTGAAAGGAGAAATGTGTGGAGAAAATCCTCCTTCCCTTTCTGTTTCCGCTAACTGTAAGGAACACCGAAGTTCATAGAGTGTGTCGCCTCCAAACATTGCACCGATAAACACTCCATCTGGTTTTAAAATATAATGAATCTGTAATAAATACAAGACAACAAAATGATTTAAATTTTTACATATATAAATGTTAAAAAATATATAGTGTCTAAATCAACATTTTATGACAACCATTCCTATTATGCCAAATTAATAATCACATAATTTAACAAATAACATCTAATGCAACCAACTGTCAGAAAATCATGATGCATAATATACTTGGAAAGACAACTATACATTCACTAATATTAATGCCTATAAAAATATGTTGTACGTTTTCAAGTTTTCTAATAGGTACAACTTAGTTTTATAATCAGAAAAATGCTGAAAGAGAAAAAAATCTTTAATTGGGGTAGGCTGCAAAAATCACAAACCTCCCTGTATCTATGGCCTCTGAACTGTCATTTTCTAACAACTTTCATCAAGATAGGGAGTCTATTTCCCCTCCCCTTGAATCTTGGCTGGACTTGTGACTTGCTTTGGCCGAAAGAATGCAGTGGAAGTGACAGTGTGCCAGTTCCAAGTCTAGGTCTCAAATGTGTTGCATGCTTCCACCTGCTCTCTTGGAGCCCAGCCCAGCCACAATGTGTGAACAAGGCTGAGCTAGCCTAGCGGAGGAGGAGGATGTGGAGCTGAGATCAGCCAGCTGTGCACACCGAGGCCCTCCAAGCCAGCTAGCTCCCAGACAATCTGGCAGCTGATCACAGACACATGGACGAGCTAAGCCAGACCCAGATTTCCTAACCAAATCCAGCCCCAACTGCCAACCCACAAAATCGTGGGCTACACAGTTGTTGTTTTAAGCCATCAAGTTGGGGTGCCTTATTATGCAGAATAAGCTACAGAGAACTCATTATGATTCACAGCATTAACCTAGAAACGTATTAGTTTTCTTTAAAGAGAAGTAATTAATTTATTTTCCAGCTTTAAAACAAAACCAAGTTCTAATTGGTAGCTTAAGGAAAATAATGGCCAGAGTGAATTCCAGTACCACAGATTTTGCTCACTCTCAGACTACAAGCTGTAACTAGTTTGAATGACTATTCTCAGCAATGAGGACCATTACAGGAAAAGGTAGATTCTGAAGTAAACCAGAATCCAAATCACAGTAGGCTCTTCTAATAAAAGCACTGTCTTAAATGTATATTTAATATATCATGAAGCTATTAAAAGCAGTATTAATAATTTGTAAAGGCTATGGTTCCTTCCCTTCTTCACCTTTAGTGTGGCTTCCTCTTCTTGTCATCAAACTCTACTAAACCAAACACCTAAGACTTAGTCCTCAGAAGTCTGTAGCCCCCACTCTCCATCAAACAGCTTATCAACTTCCATGATTTCACAATGACCACTTTCCAATCTCTAACTTCAGCTTGGCCATCTTCTTAAAGTCTAAAATCATCTTCAACTGCCTATTTCCTGGACATTTGTCTCTCAGCATATTTATCCGCCCTGCTCCCTCCAACCACCACAAGGAAAACACCTATTTATCAAATCAATTCCCCTGTCCAACTGCCATATTTCTATTGCCATCTTCTATTCCCTTTATCTGACCATCAACATTCTTTCTCCTACTTTTACTAATCCAGACTCAAAACCTGAAAGTCAGCTTTGCCTCCCCCGTTTGATCTTCAGATCTAATCAGCCACTAAACTTGATTCTTTCTTTGTAGAGTCCTAAATACTCTTCCTTTTAACTCCTACCATTACCACCTAGATTTAGTTTATCTGCTCCTTGGACCACTGAAACAGTCTCCCTTCAATTTAACCAACTGCTCCAGGCATCAGTTTTTCGTTTGTTTGTTTGTTTGTTTGTTTTTGAGACAGAGTCTCACTCTGTCGCCTAAGCTGGAGTGCAATGGTGTGATCTCAGCTCACTGCAACCTCTGCCTCCCGGGTTCAAGAGAATCTCCTGCCTCAGCCTCCCAAGTAGCTAGGATTACAAGCACCTGCCACCACACCTGGCTAATTTTTGTATTTTTAGTACAGGCGGAGTTTCACCATGTTGGCCAGTCTGGTCTCGAATTCCTAACCTCAGGTGATCCACCAGCCTCGGCCTCCCAAAGTGCTGGGATTACAGGCATGAGCCACCGCATCCGGCACAGGCATCACTTTCTAATCAGCAAAACAAATATATCTTGCAGAGCTATTTAACACAAATATAAAAGAGAGCACAGCAACTGGAAACTGGAAAATTATACGCATTCAGATATGGCCATTATTATTTTGCCCACCAGCTTTGTCATGATGTCATTTTCCTCTTCAAAGTGCTCCAGTGGCTCTGAATTGCATAAACTCCAAATTTCTCAACCTGACACTCAAGTCCTCCTAAATACTGTCCCAATATATCACATTTCATTTCCCAGAACCATACTAGTCCCCCAAACAGGTTTCCTTTTGGTTCCTTAATGTTGATGAGGCTCTTGTGCCTCTCCACCTATCCTGCGATTCTCCCTTCTTAGAATGCCTTCCCAATCCAAATTTCATCCACCCTCTAAGGCCCTGCTCAAGTACTTTCCTCTTGAAGCTTTTCTAGGCCACGTCAAGCCACAGTGATCTTGTTCTCTCCTTTGAACACATACTTTTTACCTGCCTCTCACCTGTCTATTGATACGTGTCAATCGATAAAAATTTACCTAGTACTCTCTGAGTATAAGGCATTGGGAAAATACAAATATAAATAAGTAGGTTCCTACTCGCAAAAAGTTTATAGGCAATTAAACTATAAGAAACAAGAAGGAATCCACACAGAGAATGTCTTATGATATCAATATTATTTTGCAGTTTCTAGCCTGTTCATATTTAAAACTTATCTCTACAATTAGATTTCTTAAATTCTCAGGGAAAGGAGAGTTGCCCAATGTACTACTAATACGCCAGATGGCACCAGGTGATTTCACTGATTCCTTTCCCAACTGTCAGACCTACAAGTAAATAGTTTGTGAAAATGGAAACATCTGTAGGTTTCTAACAATAAAGAAAATAACACAAGATAGTTGAATGAACGTAAGTTTTCTTACCTGCTCAAGTGCTCTAGGAAGGTCATTCACCCAGTGCAAACTAAAATATGAGAATACAGATTTGTTTTAGCTTAATTGGCACAATTAATAAAATTATCACCAGGTTAATGATAACCCATAAAAAGGTGTTAATTTTGAAGTTTAAAACTGCATATCAAAATCCACTGATTGTTTTCATACAAGTTTTAAAATTACAAATATTCCTAGGGGAAACCTTCTTTGTGTCACACCAGAAAATTCCCCATGTCAATATATCACTTTGCTTAACTGAAAGAATCTGATATGATTATTTTCTAATTATTCATCACTGAATTATGTAAAAGTCATTCCTACTATGGCATTTTATCTAAACAGTGCTATTCTGAGACCTTATTTGCAAAAACTAGTAAAAATGCTCAAAGAAGCTCATCAGTTAAATCAATTAAGCTACAGAAATATAATATTCTTCTAAGTCAGACTTTCTCAGAAAATAAAATTATCTGCAGACCTAAATTTTTTCAAGGCAAATAGTATAACTCATCAAAAGTTTGATTCTGTGAGTTTTCCAATAATATACCATTTTTTTAAAAATCAATTTTTAAGACTTTATTTTTTAATTATTTTTTGGAGCGTTTTAGGTTTACAGCAAAATTAAGAGGAAAACCCAGAGATTTTTTTACATATTTCTATTCCCACACATGCACAGCCTCCCCTATTACCAACATCTCCAGAGTGTGCATTTGTTACAACTGATGAACCTATACTGACATGTGATTATCCCCCCAAGTCTGTAGTTTCCATTAAGGTTCACTCTTGGTGTTGTATATTCTAAGGGTTTGGACAAATGTATAATGTCATATATCCAACATTATAAAGTATCATAGAGTAGCTTTACTGCCCTAAAAATCCTCTGTGCTCCACCTATTCATCCTTCCCCAACACAACCCCTGGCAATCACCAATTTTTTTCACTGTCTCCAGAGTTTGCTTATTCCGTATTGTCATAGTTGGAATTATACACCATGTAGCCTTTCCAGGCTAGCTTCTGTCATTCAGTAATACGCATTTAAGTTTCCTCCACATATTTTAACGGCCTGACAGTTTCTTTTTAGTGCTGAATAATATTCTGTTGTTTGGATATAACAAAGTTTATCCATTTATCTACTGAAGAACATCTTGGCTGCTTCCAAGTTTTGGCAATTATGAATAAAGCTACTATAAACATTTGTGTGCAGGTTTTTGCAGGGACATAAGTTTTTATCTCCTTTGGGTAAACACCAAGGAGCATGCAATCGCTGGATTGTATGGTAAGAATATGTTTAGTTTTGTAGGAAACAACCAAACTGTCTTGCAAAGTGCCTGTACCATTTTACATTCCCACCAATAATGAACTCTACATCCTTGCTGGCATTTAGTGTCGTCAGAGTCCTGGATTTGGGCCATTCTAGTAGGTGTGTGGTACATACATCTTTTAAGGTGATAAAAACAAACAAAACCAGAGCTATAAACACTGAAACTTAATCTCTTGCATTTTCTTTTCTTTTTTTTTTTTGAGACGGAGTCTTGCTGCTGCCCAGGCTGAAGTGCAGTGGCACAATCTTGGCTCACTGCAACCTCCACCTCCCAGGTTCAAGCAACTCTCATGCCTCAGCCTCTTGAGAAGCTGGAATTACAGGCATGCAACCATGATGCCCAGCTAATTTTTGTATTTTAGTAAAGACAGGGTTTTACCATGTTACCCAGGTTGGTCTTGAACCCCTGGCCTCAAGTGATCCACCTGCCTCGGCCTCCCAAAGTGCTGGGATTACAGGCGTGAGCCACCATGCCCGGCCCTTGAATTTTCTTTTGACTCTACTCTCACCTACAGTGTAGTCATGTGTGACAGCAAAAGTCATATTCTCAGTCTCCTCAAAGTACGGTCACACTTTCCTGGTAGAACCGCCTCCCCTATGCTGAGTTTCAGGACAGAATTGAATGCCCATTTCAAACCATACTGTGTTAAGCTCATATTTATCTTTCCTAAAGCTTTTTGACTTTAAAAACTAAGGGGCTCATATTACATACTCTGTCATACTTATGGGAAAACAGAAAGCAACAGAATTAGTCACCTGCAAATAGCAAGCAGATGAGCTAACGCAAAAACTCAGGTTCTGACTCCCTGCTCAGGGTTCTTTATAGACCAAGGTTCTGCATATTTTTCATTTCATAACAGAATGTGAGTTTTCTAACTTTGTTCAGCACATCTAAAAAACCAGGGAAGGAATTACACACTCACTAAAGAAAACATCAAGGGTGACCGGCTTTCCCAGAACATAAGACTTTCAGGCCAAAAGTGGCAAAGTCCTGGGCAGACCTTGATGATTGGTCACCCTAAAAACAGTTATCAAAAGAGTTGAACTGGACATGGAGAACCTGTTGAACTTTTGAAAGAAAACCTATTTGACTATAAGAAGACAGAAGAAATAAGATACCACAAAGATATTTTTTCTCTGTTAGACTCTGAGTTATTTCAGGACAGGATCCCTGTCTAATTCATTTTTGCATTCACCCAAAACATCTGGCTCAACGCCTTGTATCCTATAACCTATTTGATACACACTGGCAATACATGTTTGTGTAACATATGTGGAGGAAGACAGAAAATATAAAGTTCTTGAGAACTACATTCTGGTGCAGAATTATTATTATTATTATTACTATTATTTTGAGACAGGGTCTTGCTCTGTCACCCAGGCTGGAGTGCAGTGGCATGATCATGGCTCACTGCAGCCTCAACTTCCCAGGCTCAAGCGATCTTCCTGCTTAGCCTCCCAAGTAGCTGGGACTACAGGCGTGTGCCACCTTGCCCAGTTAATTTTTTAATTTTTTGTAGAGGTGGCGTTTCACTGCTGCCCAGGCTACAGTGAACTCCTGGCTTCAAGCAATCCTCCTACTGCAGGCTCCCAAAGTGTTGGGATTACTGGCGTAAGCCACTGTACCCGGCCAGAAGAATTAAGGTTAAAGGAAAACTAGCTGTCCTACATTTGCCAGAATGAGTTTATGATTGCTGAGAGCAGGAGTTTGAAAGAGTATATTCTATGCTCTCTGGTGGAGATAATATAATATAGAGCCTCAATTTCTTTTTTTTCCCCCCAACTTTCCACAACTTGCTCAACTCATCTGTGATAGAAAGGTTTTCTTCCCAACGCAACTTATTATTTTGGAATTGCGCTAACATTTGAACACAGGAGCCAGTATGTTCTTTCAAACTCCTGCTCCCAACAAGACCAATTCCAAAATATTAAGATACATTGGGGAGAAAAACTTATCACAGATGAACTTTAGGAAGTTGTGGAAAGTTGAAAGAAAAAAAAAAAAGTTGAAGCACTGTATCATATTATCTCTACCAGAGAGCAGAGAATATTTCCTTACTAGAGAAATCTCATAGTTTATAAACCAAGATAACTGGTTTGTAGTTTTTTAAAAAGCTATTAAGAATGTATTCCATTATCTATTTGCTTTACCTTGTCATAGTAAAACTTTTTTTTTTCTTTTTTGAGACAGAATCTCGCTCAGTCACCCAGGCTGGAGTGAGGTGGCACAACCTTGGCTCACCTCCACCTCCCAGGGTCAAGCAATTCTCTTGCCTCAGCCTCCCAAGTAGTTGGCATTACAGGCACATGCCACCACGCCCGGCCACCTTTTTTGTATTTTTAGTAGAGACGGGGTTTCAACATGTTGGCGAGGTTGGTTTCAAACTCCTGACCTCAAGTGATTCGCCCTCCTTGGCCTCCCAAAGTGCTAGGATTACAGGTGTGAGTCACCGCACCTTGCCTCATAGCAAAACTTTATGGCATGAATGATCTATTTATAACATACAGTTTTTAAAAAGTGGATTACCAACCTTAAACTGCTAACCACCAGGTCAAATGTATTTTCTCTGAAGGGAAGGAATTCTTCATCAGCTAAAACGCTGACAGTAGGAATTTCTGTTTCTAAGGAATTTTTCTAATGGTAAGAAAATAAAAGATTAAAAACACATTTATGTAGAATCTCAATTACTAACACAATCACTGTTTGTTAAATTGAAGTCAATGTTATATTTACTCGGCAGTTTCTACCCCCTTTCCCAAAGATAGCACAGAGAAGGCACCCAAAAAGCATTTCTTAAATGACTTAACATCAGCCAGAAAAAATGGCTAATTAGTTGAAACAACATAAACAGGATACCCACCTCACACCTATAATCCCAGCACTTTGGGAGGCCAAGGCAGGCAGGTCACTGAAAGTCAGGAATTCGAGACCAGCCTGGCCAAAATGGTGACACTCCGTCTCTACTAAAAATACAAAAATTAGCTGGACGTGGTGGCACGCACCTGTAATCTCAGCTAGTCGGGAGGCTGAGGCAGGAGAATCACTTGAACCCAGGAGGCAGAGGTTGCACTGAGCTGAGATTGCACCACTGCACTCCAGCCTGGGCAACAGTGCAAGACTATCTCGGGGGGGAAAAAAAAAGAAGGCTGAAAGTTTTAGTGAAACAACCAAAGTCCTAGAAGAAAATATGGGTGGACCGGACATTTTACGCTTAGATGAAAAAGCCTAGGTAAACATAACTCAAAAGCCAGAAACTGTAAAGGAAAAGATTGATATATTTGATGATAAACTAATTAAAACTTTCTAGTAATACAAATCGATAAACAATGTAAATAACTGAGGAAAACATTTACAACATATATAATGAAGGATTAATATCCCTAAAAACCAAGCTCTTACAAATTACCTAGAACACATGACAGCTAAAGTAGATGAAGGACAAGGTGCAGGCATGTCACAAAATTATTTACAAAATTCACAAGAAATACCAATAGTCAAAAGACATCAGCAGCTGTTAGACTGATGAAGACAAAAAGGCTGGCCCAGTGTTGCCAAAGCAAACTAGTAAAAAGTAACTTTGTCATTTTTCAGTCTTTCTAACGGCAGTCTGAAGATGCATGTCAAAAAATTTTTAAATGAACATTACAATGAATCCATGAATTCTGCTATCAGGAATTTACACCCAGGGAAAAAATAAATCAAACATACAATATGGCTTCACACAAGGATTTTCACTGCAGTGCTGGTTATTGAGAAACTAGAAATGTAACTGCCCTTCAATAGGAAGTTTAGCTAAACAAACTATGGAGTATTCATATATTAGAATACCATGTAGCCATTTAAAAAAATGATATATGACACACATATATATGAATTCACTGACAAAAAAATGATGTGCTGTAAATAACATGGAATATTAGCATAGTAATGTTCATACACAATTGTGTGTTGTGGGGGCGGGGACAGTTATATATCTGCAAACGTGGAGACCAAGTGTCACCAATGGTTGCCTCCGAATGGTAGGACTAGGGGTGATTTTTCCTTTGTCCTTGATATTTCCCGTATTAGTTCCTTTTCATGTGTCAGAAAAGATAGTTTGAAGGAAATAAAAATAAAGAAATCAAATATGAAAAATCACGAGATTAGAAACCAATAGTATTAAAAAACTACCTACCAAAGCATTTTCTGCAATGTCGACTTGGAATAACTTTCCAATAGTTTCCTGCAATGGAATAACTAAAGCTGAAACAAACAAATCCAGTCACAAACAACTGCTGACATTTCTAAAGGTAGAAGTATTAATTATATTTTAATTTTCAGCTTTATAAGGGTATTTTTCTGCATAAAACCAGTATGGTACACAAATACTTTTAATAACACATATCCTTTGTTACATTTAACTATATGTAATAAAATAGAGAACATGAGTATGCGTATTCAACATCCTGAGTTTACTACACTGGGTGAGGACTTCCATGTTAAGTTTTCCATGGCATAACATGTTAAGAACTAGTTTCCCCGCTCTTGTGCCACAAAGGACCTGCAAAGGGTTTCCCGCCTTTTAGTTGTTCATTCAGAGTTTACAGAGTAAAGAAAGACTTAACAGATACAGAGGCGTAGGGGTGAGGCTTAAGTGCTTCCATTTTCTGTGTTTCACCTACCCTCTCTCCTTTCCAAAAGGAGACTATGCTATTTCTGCACCAGAAAAACACTCTTTCCCCTCAACCCTCTTTTCTCCAGGATCCTGCTCCCTCCACCTCCATCTCTATCACTCTTTAGTCTCTGTCTTCTGTGTCTCCTTCCTTCACCTTACAACAGGCACAAGATCTCCAATTACGAAAAAACTCCTCCCTCTATGCACCTTCTGGTTGTTTGGTTTATAATCCACAACTCCTTCCTAGATTCTTTCTCCCCATTCTGGGTATCTCTTTGCTTTTACAGCTCTCCTAATACTATCTGCAGCCTGCGCTCACTGTTCTCAGTCCTGCTTCACCTGACCTCTTTGAAGCACAGCATTGTCAACAGCCTCCTAAAAGCTTCTTCAGAACCTTCTACTCTGGCTGCCCTCTTCTATTAGAGAAGCCAATCATTTTTTACTTTACCCACACCCACTTCCCTGCCTGAAACTTGGAAAGATTTCATGCTACCAACATGATGTTGCTAAATATGGAGCTGGGAAGAGATGTGCTCAATGGCTCTCATGAGCCAGCTCCAGCACACTCCCATGAGGGGTGAAGAATTAGATCAACAGGATTATCTATCCCTGTCTCTCACTTGAAAATTTGAACTAGGAGACTTCGAGATAATAGCAGAGGTCCCTGGAGTTGGAAGAACATGTAGACTTCGGGGTGTGCGCAGTGGTGCGCTGGCTCTTGGTTGGGGACTGCTTTGTATCATTTGCCAACTTCCATGGTATAAATATTCCCACCAGGGCTGATGTCAAGCTATCAATATGATGTCACAGAACAGAAATTGGGAAGAGATGCTAACAATTGGCTCTCACAGGTTGGCCTAAGCTAGCTTCAGCTCACCATTGGGTGTAGCATATTCATATGGGGCCACACACACTGATGAACACTACTACGGATAGACCACAGGGAGTAAAAAGAATGAAGGCAACCAGACAGCATTCATGTAATACCAGAGTGCATGTGAACAGGAAGAACGTTGTTCTGGTGTTTCAAAATTCCCACCTCTTGTGAGGCCTGGCTCTGTTTCTGGATCCCTGAGTTACACAGGAGCCTCTCTGCAACAAATATTTCTGCGTTTAAACTGGCCTCAGTGCATTTTTGCTTTCAACAATCAAAAGATACCTTACTAAGACACTTTCCAGCTTACTATTCCTGGCATCTTTATTGGCTCTTCCTCTTTCTGCCAACCCTAAGTACAATTGCAGAAGGTTCTTTTCTATATTCTTGCCCTAGAGAGTTACCTATTTCTACGGTTTCAGCTGTCACTTCTGAAAGGGACTTCCAATTAAGAACCATAGCCTCCCCTTTGACAGGTTTACATTGCCTCACTTAATCCTCTTACCAACCTTTTGAGATGGGTATTATTGATCATATTTTATAAAAACTGAGGTCTAGAGCAATTGATTGGCCCAGGTCCGACTATACACAGACAGTGGCAGAGTTGAATTTTGAAGCCCTATCTGACTTCAAGTCAATGGTCTTAACCTCAATACCCCAGTTCCAGTTCCACATTTCCAACTACCTGCCAGCTATTTATATTAACATATTCCACTGCCATCGCAAACTCGACATATCTAAAACAGGAATGATCCCGTGCTCCTTGCCACATCACATCCCTTGAATTTTCCAGTCACAAAAAGCGTAACTTTAAAGTTATTTTGCAATAGTCATTTAATAAATCTTCATTGTGATTTAGGTACTAGGATTTAGTAGTGATAAAAAATAAGCAAATCCAGTAAGAGAGGACACCAAATAAACATACATCAGGAGCTTGTAAGTGCTATGGAAACAAATAAAGTAATTAGTCAGCAGACAGCAGGGGCACTATTTTCTAAAGTAGTCACAGGAGGAATCTTCGATGAGGTCAGCTGAGTAAAGATCTGACAGGCGAGGAAGTAAGACACCTAGTTACCTTGGGGAAGAGCATAGAGCAAAGCCCTGGCCTGTTTGAAAGACTGCAAGGAGGCCAGAGTTGCTGAAAAGTTGGGAGTGAAAGGAAGATGGGATCAGAGACATGATAAAAAACCAGAATTCTAAGGGTCTTATGGATTAGGACTCTGGATTACTACTAAATTAAATGAGAAACTAACAGTTCCGAGCAGAGGACTGACAATGATTTGTCTTTTAAGAGAATTACTTTGCCATGATAACAGACTGTCAGGGACAAAGGTAGAAGCATGGAGACCAATAGGAGGCTACTGCAATAATCTAGGCAAGAGGTGATGGTAACTGGACAACATGGTGATGGTAAAGGTGGCAAGAAGAGGTAGAGTTTGGTTATATTTTGAAATGCAAATAAAAGCTGCTGATAGATTAGATGTGGGAGAGAAGGATATAAGAGGAATCAATAAAAATGTTTTTTGGCCTGAGTAACTAAAAGAATAGATTTGCTCTGCCTACCATATCTGATCACTCATCAAGTTCTGTTGATGCTTCTAGGTCTCTCTCATACATCTCATCATTTGTATGTGTTGGCTCTCCATGGGTGGCAGGCCTTTATTTCTCATGCCTGCAATGCCTTTAACACAGCCTTCTAATGGGTTTCTCTATCCTTTCTCTTCCTCTTTCTCAAATGCCATCCCCAAATTAATCTTCCTTAAACATCACTATATCACACCCTACAGCATTCTACCTCTGTGCCTTTCCTCCTGCCATGCCCTGATTTCCAATGCTAGGAGCCACCAACTCAAATTCTTTCAAATCCCAGGTCAGATTCTGTGTCCTCTAAGAAGCCTTGACCACATGAACCCCTAATGATTTTTCTTTTCCCTCAATTCCTGTTGCACTTTAATGACTGCACCATTTCTATGGCATTTACTATTACCAATAATAGTGTTTTAGGAGCCTCACCACCCACTTCCTCACCCTGGCCCAAGTGTATGTTTTTATCTAAGCAGGTTTTATGTAGAAATTTTACTTTATGGCCAGGCACAGCAGCTCACGCCTGTCATCCCAGCACTTTGGGAGGCCAAGGCAGGCAGATCACCTGAGGTCAGGAGCTCAAGACCAGCCTTGCTAACATGGTGAAACCCCATTTCTACCAAAACTACAAAAATTAGCCAGGCGTGGTGGTGCACCCCTGTAATCCCAGCTACTCAGGAGGCTGTGGCAGGAGAATCATTTGAACCCGGGAGGCAGAGGTTGCAGTGAGCCGAGATCGTGCCACTGCACTCCAACCTGGGCAACAGAGACTCCATCTCGGAAAAAAAAAAATTCCACCTTCATCTTTGTGTCTAGCACAATATCGTATACATAGGAGCCAAAAGAATAAATTAATATCTTTATGGTCTGAATTTTAAAGTGCAAAATAAAATGTTATAAGCATTAATAAAGCTACTTATATTTAATCATACAGAAAGATTTCTAGTCAACTGATAAAATTAATATTTTTCTAGCTAAAAGTTAGTCACATTTTCTGTATGGATGCCAATCTGATTTTTATGGTAATTATAAAAAATGTGAACAAAGTGGGAACAAAGAGAAATATCTTATACAGATTCAAATAAATTATCAGTAGAAACACAATATACAATGGATTCAGAGAAAAACCCTTTAAGAAAAAAATACTAAAGAGGGGAGAAAACCACCATTGTTTCTATCACTTAAAAAAAAAACAACAAATTAACAATTCTGATATAATTAAGATCTAAATATGTTGCAAGCTAAACTGATTCCTAGGAAAGTCTTTCTTTAAAATTAGCCAGTTACTTTTCAAAGTAAATTAAGTCATTGAATACATATACCTTATTCAAATATTGTGCAATGTAACCTCTTCCACAACCAAGATCCAAAGCAAGGGGGAAAGCTCTAAAAAAAAAAAAAAAAAAAAAAAAACAAAGGTTATGCTCTGTCCATAATACAATCTATACATTAAGAATTATTTTTTCTTAAGTAAAATCATTTCAGTAAACACAACTTCCAGAAGGTTACATCATCTGTCTTTTTGGCCTCACCTTACAAGCTGTATATACCAGAGCCTACAATACAAGGCAAGTCTGTCTGCTAGCTATTCACAGGACCTCGTGATGAGCCAGCTTTCCACTAGCTGTCTTCCATGATGTGGACTCGAAGAACAGATCTAATGAGGATATTTTAACTCAATAATACATCCAGATAAAGAATGCAAACAAGCTAATGTAAATCAACCTGAAAATAACTGACATACTCATCAATAATTATCCGTATTTCTCAGACTTGTTGAAGCAGTGGAACACTTAGAAATCATAATGTGAAATACCATTAAGTATTAATGTTAAACTAAAAAGAACTTGTATAATAAACTTTTACTGAAAACGTACCAGGTTCAAAGTACTGTGCTAAGTGTCTCAAGGTAAGTAAGCCAAACCAAGTACCTCAACTAATAAGCAGCAGTCAACAATTCAGTGAGTCTGAATCCTGGGCTGGAACTATTATCCTCCATGCCATGCTGTCTTCTCTAAATATACTATGTTATGCTACATTGGTACAGACATCTAATTGTAGGCCATAGGTTAAAAAAACAAACAAATCTATAACGAGAAAACTTATCTACTAAGAACATTCTTCCTGAAAAACTGGAACAAAAAGAGCCCTTTGCAATTTGTTTTTAAAAAGCTTTGTCAAAATTATAGTACACGGCTGGAGAATCCCTGGTGGTAGATAACCTTATTTACCTAATGCCCTATAACTTGATGATGAACACAGGCAATATGGCACAGTTAGGTAGAGAGGCTTTGGAACTAGTAAGTAAATCTTCCATTTTTGGAGCAATCTTTCTATTACTCGCTTTTGGCCAAATGAAGTGGATTCAGGCTTGGAGATAGATACAAGTTGTACTTCCACACATTCTTTTCTTTCTTCAGGCAACAATGAAGAAAACATTTGCTCTCCAGACAACAAAAAGGAGACTTACAGAGTGATTTAAATCACCAGTCCGAGTAAATTCTTCCAAGTTCTGCCATTTCAGATATCAACTTCTCAGCATTTAACCTCCTGAATTTCCACTCAAAAGCTGACGGTATTGTATTATGATCACCACCACTTACCTGGGTATGTCATATACACGGTCTGCGATCCGACTTCCAACCTGAAGGATGACAAGAGGCGTAGGTTAACAAGGAAGTAACACTCTTTCTCCAGTATTCAACAATCCACGGGTTACCTGTGTTTTAAAATAAGTACTTCCCTTTTTCTCCTTTTCAGTGTCACCACAGGAACTTTCTTTTCAAATCACCAGGAAACAAAATTGAGGCAAATTACTCCAGAAGTCAATTTTATGAAATCAAGACAAATATTTTTAAAAATACACAGCACACACATATATATATATATGTGGTCTTACATTCCATGTGACATAAGATCACAAGGATGAAAAGCAAAAGGAATACAACGGGCACATTATTGTCCACGGATATTAGCATGAGGTACATAAAGTGAAAAATTAGTTGGGGTTTATTGTATATGAGTACGTAAGTGGTCACTTAAGAAAAGCCGTATTATCTGATGACTAACAAATTTTGTGGAACTCATAAATGAACAACTTTTCTGAGTGACACTCGCAAGTTAGAAAAAGCCAAATCTGAGGAAAGTGCACCTCCCCTGCCCCAATCCCATCCCAAGTTAAGAGTCATAAGATAAACACCACCTTTTGCTGGCCTAGCTTCATCTGGCAGCAATATAGATGTGGGAGTCTAGTATTCCCCACATTCCACTCACTTCCTCATAAAGACCCCAGAGTTGCTACTAGGACTTAAAAGTTCCAAACACAGATGTACTTGCTTTTTGAGAGAAGGGCAAGGGAGAAGGGAGTATAGATGTTTTTCCCCAGGAGTCCACTTTGTACATCATTCTTTTTTTTTTTTTTTTTGAGACGGAGTCTCGTTCTGTTGCCCAGGCTGGAGTGCAGTGGCCGGATCTCAGCTCACTGCAAGCTCCGCCTCCTGGGTTCACGCCATTCTCCTGCCTCAGCCTCCCGAGTAGCTGGGACTACAGGCGCCCGCCACCTCGCCCGGCTAGTTTTTTGTATTTTTTTAGTAGAGACGGGGGTTTCACCGGGTTAGCCAAGATGGTCTCGATCTCCTGACCTCGTGATCTGCCCGTCTCGGCCTTCCAAAGTGCTGGGATTACAGGCTTGAGCCACCGCACCCGGCCTGTATATCATTCTTAATATGAACACCCTATGTTTATTATAAAAAGAACTCTTCATATACTTTATTTGTTCTAGTCCCACAAATTGGCAAGGCCTCAATCAAGTTGGAATCCAGGTACTTTTTTTGGAGGAGAAAGGGCTACGAGCGCACATCTTCCAAGTACATGACATCAGCAGTGTAGTCCGTGCACTCTGCCTTACAAATAGGATCCAGAAAATTTATTGGTAGTAAACTTCCTACGTCTATACTAGACATTATCAGCCTAAGACTTCCTGAGAAACAGACACCCTGTCAATCATCTGATCAGACGTGTGCTTGCACAGAGCTCTGCTCAAGCTAGGCGTTCAGTAATTATACTTGACTCCAATTTTGTTCCACTCCTGAATAAAAATTTACTGAGGACTGAACTTGGGAATGCGTGTCCTCAAAGTAGAAACCCTCAGTCTTTGGCCCATCTAGGCAGGGAGAAAGAGGTTTCTCAAACGGGCCAAGACAAATTAGAGATCTTAATTTGATCTTCCTAAAACATAAATCAGATCACTGATTAAAAAGAACTTCACATTCCCCTAGAGCAGTGCTAACAAAAAATGAGAGCCACATATGTAATTTCAAATTTTCCAGAAGCCACGTAAGTAAAAACGAGAGAAATTTAATTTCAAATTTTAATTGAAATTTAATTTTAAATTTATATTTAATATACTTCATGGAACCCAATATATCAGAAATACCACTGCCAACATGTAATCAATATAAAAGCTATTAATGAGCTATTTTACATCCTTTTTTCATGCTAAGTCACTATACTCGTGTGTATTTTACACTTACAACATCTCAATTGGACTAGTCAACTTTCAAGTGTTCAACAGCCACATGTGTGGCCGGCAGTTACCACACTGGCTGGACAGCGCAGATACAGAAGAAAACACCAAGTCCCTATCCTTCAAGGCCCTGATGATTTGGACCCTCCTGACCTCCTCTCCCACTCTCCCTCTCTGGAGCTTCACTGGAGGCCTCTATCGGCCTCAGGGACGTTGCCGAAATGAATGAAAGCACGTTACAAATATCCGAAGCTAGGCCTTGCGAGATTACAGTACAGGCCGAGAGAGGCAGGGCTGCTAGTCAAGGTCAGACGGCGAGGTGGGGTGAGGTCGGGGCCTAGCCGGAGCTCGCGGAGAGGAAAACAAGCCTCCGCGTTGTCCGCCCCACCGCCCAGCCGGCTCACCTCCTCCTTCAGGTAGTCAAACTTCGTAGGCTCCGGCTGCCGGGCCGCCCAGTTCTTCTGTTTCCTTTTCAAATCCCGGTCGAAGATATTTAGCGCTCTGAGCGAGGTGCTCCCGCGGGGAGAGACACCAGAGGTGATTTCCCTTCGGCCAGGGTTCTCCGCTGAGACCCTTGCCGCCCAAGGTCGCCGACATAAGGGCCACAGCCCTGCCGGCCGCAGCATCTCCAGCTGCTACACCAATTGCCGGCACTTTTTGTCGTGCGCATGCGCCAGAGCGGCTTTTGTGCTTACTCCGAAGATCACAGAGAGATCGTGCAAGTAGTTTGGCCTACTTCGCTTGCCGTTACGGCAGAGCGCCACGCGGAGGATTGTGGGTGTGAGCCCCCATGTGAGGCTCGGGAAGGACTCCCGACGGTAAGTGGGGATGAGCTCGAGTTGAAGAGCTTGAGGGGGCGTAGGTGTGGCGCAGGGGAAGAACTAGTCTCTAACAGGATCTCCTTCGGATCTGCGAGGGGTTTTGCCCCTCCTCCTGAGCCTTTTCGGCCTCCTTTTCAGGGTCGCTTCTCAAATCAGTCTGTTAGCTGTCCCCCTGCGGTACGGAAGGTGGGAAGGAGACCCTCGTTCAGGGGCCAGCCTTGTGTTCGCATTAGAGAGCGGGCAGAAGGGGAGGGTGGGCTGCGGGGATGTGGGCGCATGTCGGAAGTGAGGTCTGCTCGCCTTCCCCTCTCTCGAATTATCTGACAACGAGTGCTTTCGTTGTAAACATTTACAATACATACGTTTCTTCTCCTTGTTGGGGTGGTACCTACCTCGTAAGATTGCTCGGAGAGTTAAGTGCTGTAATAAATCGAAAGATGTATAAATGCACCAGCGATAGCTTCAGTTTTTCCTGGTTAGTGTAATTAAAAGGACTTGATTTTTGAATAAGGAATGCTGGCCTTTAAATTTTTTTTTTTTTTTGCTGTCAATAACGACTTTTGGCTCTTTGCAAAATTCCCATGCAGAGATGCTAAACAATTAGGGACTATTCACAAGGGAGCAATATTGCAATATTAATTTATACATACATATATATATGTTCTAGTGTGTTTTGGGGGGATCAACTCATTTGGGCCTTCATCACTTGTAGGATAAGATATTATAGAAATAAGTGATATTTATTAACTGGAGTGAGACTTTACGTGGAGATTCAAGTTTACCGTTTTATTTATTTTTAAACTTTTTATTACTTTTGAAGGATGATTGGATTTAAAGAGGGAACTTTGTGAGCTAAACCTGAGTTGATTTTGGTCTGTTTAGTTAGGATGCTAGCCTTATAGAACTAAAGGCTGTTGGCAGTAGCAGGAGATAAGGAGTAGCAGAATGAGACCAGAATGTGAAGAAACAAATGAGGCCAACTGAGGCTAGGGAATCTTACTTTTTTTTTTTTGGTAGACAGGGTCTTGCTCTGTTGCCCCAGCTGGTGTGCTGTAGTGCCCTTAGGCTCACTCTAGTCAAGACCTCCCGGGTGGAAGTGATCCTCTTGCCTCAGCCTCCAGAGTAGCTGGGACTACAGGCGCCCACCATGCTGGGCTCATTTTTCTATTTCTTGTGGGGTTTTACCATGTCACCCAGGCTGGTCCTGAACTCCTGGGCTCAACTGATCCACCCACCGTGGCCTCCCAAAGTGCTGGTGAGCCACCTTGCCCAGTCTAGGGAATCTTAATTACATTTGCTTTCAATTAGTAACACATACAGGTATACAGATAGAAATTCTAAGTGAGAACAATGGACATATATTTGTTCCACTCCGTAAAGCCCTGGGATTCTGCTTTGTCTGCCTTAAGTTTATTTCTCTAAATGATCTGTAATGGAAAGACGATATTTTGGTATGTTTCTGCTTTCTTGCATGTGACCCAGAATAAGTTGGAGAGATGAAATTAGACTTGTTACCTTTATTTTACATACATTAAACTGAGAATATATTGTGAATTTATGTGTTTTAAAACATTTAATTATGGTACTAACCATTATTACCATTAAAACATTTGTTTTATTTTTTAGTATTTGGTTTCTTCAAGCATTTGGTCAAGATTAAAAATTTAAAATGTCATCCAAACAAGAAATAATGAATGACCAGCGGTTTAGACGGGTCGCAAAGGACCCGAGATTTTGGGAAATGCCAGAAAAGGATCGAAAAGTCAAAATTGACAAGAGATTTCGAGCCATGTTTCATGACAAGAAGTTCAAGTTGAACTATGCCGTGGATAAAAGAGGACGCCCCATTAACCATAGCACTACAGAGGATTTGAAACGTTTTTATGACCTTTCAGATTCTGATTCCGATCTCTCTGATGAAGACAGCAAAGCATCAAATCAAAAGAAAATAAAGAAGAAAAAAACCCAGACTAAAAAAGAAATAGATTCAAAAAATCTAGTTGAGGAGAAAAAGAAAGAAACCAAGAAAGCTAATCAAAAGGGTTCCAAAAATAAAACTGATTTAGATAATTCTGAAGGAATTAAAAAAATGAAAACCTCATGTAAATTTAAGATAGATTCAAACATAAGTCCGAAGAAGGATAGCAAAGAATTTACACAAAAAAGTGCGAAAGAGAAAAAAAACATTGTTCAATGTACTACAGACTCTTCTCTCAAAGAAAAACGAAGGACATTAGACTCGGGCACCTCTGAAATTGTGAAATCTTCCAGGACCAAGTGTTCTAAGACAAGAGGAGAAATGCAATCAGGTAGATTGGAAAAACTTAGAGATTCTTGGGTGTTGCATTATTTATTTTTATACTGATCTTTCAAAAATGTAAACACATTAATAAGTATTTTCATAGTATTATGGAATGGTCAAATGCTTATCTGGAAATACAAAGCTATAAAAGAAATATGCAGTGATTATTAATTTTTGATGTGGCGCTAGAAGACAGACATGAGAATTTGAATCTGGAAGTTAAACAGTGATTTTGGTTAGTAGTGAGCCCTAGTGAGAACTATATTCTCTAAACAGATGTTGTATGTCATTACATGATAAGAAGAGATGTGTTTAAAGAGGGTAAGTAGGCCGGGCACGGTGGCTCATGCCTGTAATCCCAGCACTTTGGGAGGCCAAGGAGGGCAGATCACTTGAGATCAGGAGTTCAAGACCAGTCTGGCCAACATGGTGAAACCCCATCTCTACCCAAAACACAAAAAATAGCCAGACATGGTGGCACACACCTGTAGTCCCAGCTGTTCGGGAGACCAAGGCAGGAGAATCACTTGAACCCAGGAGGTGGAGGTTGCGGTAAGCTGAGATAGTACCACTGCACTCCAGACTGGCTAACAGAGTGAAACTCTGTCTCAAAAGTAAAATAAAATAAATAGTGTAAGTAGGACTCCATCTCAAAAATAAAATAAGAGGGTAAGTAGAGTTGAGTACTCATTCATTAATTTGTTCAACTGCTCATTAACTAGTGTGTGGCAGACAGAATATGAGTAAGGCATTGTCACCCATCTCAGGGCTGTCGCTAGCTTATATGATATCTTTATGCAAATTAGAAAAAGATGCTCTCTGGACACACTGAGCTCCCAGGAGTCACACTTTGGTGAAGAGATGGCACCTTTGAAGCAACAGATTTTTTTGCCCCTGAGCAGACACAGCCCCCTCTGGAGTGCATGGCTTGGTGAGTGTAGGATGGCCTTGATTTTAGCCCTTCTTGTCCTTTAATAAATGCCCTTGTGCATGCTTAACTTTGTGCAGTGGCCCCTGTCTAAAGCAACATTGTCCAGCAGAAATATATAATTTTGGATTTTCTAGTAACCACATTAAAAAGTAAGATGAAACAGGTAAAATTCTTTTAAATAATATATTTTATGTAACCCAATATATCAAAATTATTTCAATATGTAATCAATATAAAAGTCAATGTGTATTTTACTTTCTATTTTCTACTCATTTCAAACTAACATCATACTATTTTCATATTAATGTCAAGTTAGACAAAACGCGTTTCAAGAGCTCAGTTACCACATGTGACTACTGGCTACCATATTGGACAATTTAGGTCTAAAGTAGAAGAAAGTCAGAACCATAATACAAAGTGCAATAGTAGTAAGTGCCATAAAAGATGTTTAGCAGAAAGCCTTGGAAATCTGGAGGAAGAAGTCACTCAAGATGTGGTAATCAGAAAAATTCACAGGGAACACACTACTTTGGGGTGTGGAAAAATTTAAGTTTGAGGACCACAGTGTTCTACATGGAAAGAACTTTTTGAGCAAAGATGTGATTGGGCATGTTCAGAAGAGATCAGTAGTCCCATTTGATTGAAGGGCCAAAATGAGTAGCAGCTAGAAATGATTGTTTGGAACTAGGTGAGAGACAGCTGGCTCTGTTTTGTGTTACGTGTTTACTAAACTTATTAAAATTTTATGTCACCTTCAGCAGCAAGCAATTTTGAGTGTTGATGTTGCTGATAGTTGATGATGTTCAAATGAGCCAGACCTGTCATTACAGGATCTAAGGAGGGGTCTCGATAGATCAAGAGGTTTTGATAGGCCTAGAGGTCTCGATAGGCAGATATCACACTGGGAAGGTAGAAAGTATCAGGCAGTGGAGTGAATTCTGAATAGCAGGGACTAGGGAGTCAGTGGTGGTATGCCATTTTACATAAGTGAGCAGCAGACCTCATGAGGCGTGGGAAGAAGGGATAGGAATCCGGTTACTGAAACTGAAGAATAGGATTGGAATGGGACCAGCAGCAAAGTTGATTTGGTGTTGAGTTAGTGAGGTAAGTTAGTCTAGGATCCACTTCATTTGGGGCACTGAATTAATATAACATAGCTGTATAATCCTTTAGATTGATTTTACAGACTCTTTTTACATATCTTTTCTCATTTAATTTTCTCAGTTACCTTGAGCAATGAGACTGTATCAGCGAACAAGGTTAAAGTGACTTATTTAAGGACATGGAGACCTGGAACTGCAACTCAAGTCTTCTGATTCCTTCTACCCCACTATGTTGTTTGCAGTAATTTTGTTGGTTCCACAGTTTAGGAAAGGCATTACTCATAAATAAGGATTACGCAGCTCCGTATATAATTTTCTGTTCATTATCCATTCATCAGTTATCATTACAGCAATTACTGTGTGCAAGGGACTGTTTAAGTGCTATAAAGTAAAGGTGATGTGAGGACTTGGCAGTGTGATATTTGTCATTATAAAATGTTCATGCCCAGCACTTGCACTCCTGAATATGTTTTACATAAATAATTGGGTGTGTGCAAAGAATGTGCATTGCAGCATTATTTTTGAAATAAAATGGTAACTGGCTGGGCACGGTGGCTCACATCTATAATCCCAGCACTTTGGGAGTGCGAGGTGGGTGGATTGCTTGAGGTCAGGAGTTTTGAGACCAGCCTGGCCAACATGGCAAAATTTTTACAAAAATTTTGTAAAAATACAAAAATTAGCTGGGCATGGTGGTGCACAGCTGTAATCCCAGCTACCTGGGAGGCTGAGGCACGAGAATCACTTGAACCCAGGAGGTGGAGCTTGCAGTGAGCCAATATTGCACCACTGCACTCCAGCCTGGGCAACAGAGCAAGACACTATCTCAAAAAATGAAAATAAAAATAAAATGGTAACAGATCATTAAGAGATTGATTAAATGTTATATGCAAACATCTATGATCTATGAAGTTTTAAAAATAGGTTACAAAATAACAAATAATATGACCAGTTACTTAAAAAAAATTAGTATTTAAATCAGAGAAAGCAAATTTAGAGATATGGTTATATACTAAAATCACCAGTTATCTTTGAATGAAAAATTAGTAGTCACCTTTGTTTAATTTATTAACCATATTTTCCTAATTGTTTTTGGTTTCTAATGATCATTTATTATGTTTATAATTGGAGGAAAATGGTAAATGGTTTTTTTTTTTTTGAAGTTGCTGGATAAGTAATATTTACTGTCACTACTAGAGTAATACCGTCTAGGAGTAGAGACAGTTGTTTATATTTGTGTAACCCCACATTGTCTTGCACAAGGCTGTGTACATTGTGGGCTCTAAGCAGATACTTTTTGGGTTTTATTTTTTGTTTTTTTGTTTTTTGGAGACAGGGTCTCACTCTACTGCCCAGGCTGGAGTGCAGTGATACAATCACAGCTCACTGCAGCCTCAACTTCCTGGGCTCGGGTGAGTCTCCCACCTCAGCCTTCCGAGTCACTGGGACCACAGGTGCACCCCACCGTGCCCAGCTAATTTTTGTATTTTTATACAGACAGAGTTTTGCCATGTCGCCCAGGCTTGTTTCAAACTTCTGGGCTCAAGATCCTCCCATTTTGGCCTCCTAATGTGATGGGATTACAGGCATGAGCCACTGCACTCAGCTGCAGATACTTATTGAATGAACAGATATTCTGAATGTAGTTGATATTGTTAAAAACATTAAAATAGAAGACCTCTTTAAGTCTCTTACGCAACACTTTATTATTATACAACCCAAAGTGTGGTATGTATACCATTGTCATAAGTGAGAAGATTTTTGATGATACTCAAACTTTTAAAATATTAATAGTTATGTACTATGTCAATATCTTAGAAAACAATGTAATTACCCCAACACTTCTGTGACTTCAGGAATATTGTTTAGAACAAAGCTAATTTTTAGAAAATTCTATTAAAAAATATATAAATGATATTTAACAATCATGAAAATGATATAATGATTGACAATTGAGAAATATTGCAATACTAGATAGACTGGGTCTGTAAAATGTTATTTCTAAGCTTGTTGCTTAAAAGTGAATTCTGCTTACCTTGTAACTTTCAGTGTTGTGTTTTTCTGATCTCATACACAACCTGTGACAATGCCTTCATTTTGGCGTTTTTCACTTCTATTGGCTAGTTATTTTTTTATTAACCCCTGCTTCCTTGTGGTGGTAACATAAAAGCCCATTTCCTGCTTTTCCTTCTAACAGAATACCTTTTCATTCAGTTAGTCTCAGGTCAAATTGTATCTTTGTGAAGCCTTTTTATAAATACTTCTTTGCAGGCAAATTTAGATGTTTCTCACTGTATGGTGATTGAGAAGATAGGTTTATAAATCAGTAAACTGTTACCTTTTATTTATGAATCCATCAAGAGCATAAGATCATGTTACAAATCTTCTCTCTTTTCCCTTATCCTAGCTCAATTCTTTGTATGTAGTAGATAATAAATACTTGCTCAATGAATGGTTATTGTAAGATTATAGGACCAAGAGAAACTTAGTTCCAATTTCATTCTTAATTCTACAAACTTAGAGCTTGTAAGCAGAAACATAAGCTCCAATTTAAAGATGAATAAAACGTATAAGATATATCTACACACTCAGTAGACAGAAGTTTGTGATTGCTTTAGAAGTAGGAAATGAGCCCTTTCCGAGTTGTGAGGACTAAAATTTCCAACTTAAGCAAAAACAGTCTTTTAATCCTGGTGTATTGCTAATCATTACAGTTGATTACAAAGTTCAAGACCTGGCAGAAAAGTTGTAAATATTATTTCTCTGACTTTATAGGTGATCTCATCCACATCACAGCTTCTGTTGTCAACTACATATGAATGAGTCACTGATCTCCAACCCAGACTTCTCTAAGCTGTATACTCTTATTATTGATCCTTTCTTTTAGATGACTGAGTGGCACTTCATATTCAACATATTCAAAACTGAGCTCATGATTTCCCTCCACCAAACAAACTAGTTCAAATCCAGTATTCCCTTTTCATCTATCCATTTTCTTAGCTAGCTGGCTCTGAAAGCTAAGAAGCTATGACTCATCTTTGACACTTCCAAAATTCTCGTTCCCCATATCCAATCTCCAGTCGGTAATTATTATTGGTTTCACTTCCTAACTGACTCTGAGATCCATGTATTTGCATATATACTGCCACCCAACTTAGTGCTACCTTCGTTTCTTGCCTTGTGTACTGTACTACCTTTGCTATATTCACATCTGTTCTTCACTTTCCCCAGTCAAGGTGATCTCCTCAATATGCAAGTCTGAGGATGACAGTATCCAAAAGAAGATGACATCCTGTTTTTTGAAAACAGCAGTGTCTTCCCAGTGCTTTTAGGAAAAACTCCAAGCTCTCTATATGATTTTTAGATAGCTTGGCCTCTACTTAACTCTTCATTTCCATTTGTTACTTGATTCTGTGCTATCTGTGATCTGGATATGATTGTTGGCTTTTTCCTATTGGCAGATTTTTACAGGTACCTTCCTTGCTGTTTTAAACAAATTTCCATCTATTAGTCTAACTTTTGACTGTTTAATCCTCTTCATCCTTCAAGTAACAGCTCAGTTATCACTCACTTAGGGACCCTGTTATATCCCCTTAGAAAACATTCTTTCTTGAATATCTTAGTTGTGATTTTAACTTTCTCTGTGTATTGATTTTGACATCTATTCATGTATTCTTTTCACTCAGCTAGAAGTTTCACTGAGAGCACTGTTTGCTTCTCTTTTGCCAACTATCGTATATTGAGCACTTAGCACATAGGAGGCACACTGTTAAGTATTGGATGAATGTCTGGATCTACTTGCATGATGTGAGCATGTGTTAGGATTTCTGTTAAATAACTTGGTTAAGTGTCTACTGAATTTGTATTTTCCTTTACTCTGTTTCATGGAAGTTATGATTAGGATTTCTATCATAAAAATTGACTAAGCATTTACTGAATTTATATTTGCCTTTACTGTGTTTCATAGAAATCATATTTTTATTGGATTTGATATCAAAATAATTTGGATTCAGTTTAATTCAGTGTATATCTTTTCTTAATGTCTTTCCCCTTTAATATTTTGCAGTGGTTCCATCTATAATGACAAGAGACAGTGATGGTTATGAAAACTTGACAGATGTTGAAATGTTTGACAAAGATGCTCTGGAGGAAGATTCAGAAAGTGTTAGTGGAAGTGATGAAGAATCTGAAAGTGAAATTACAGGTGTTGGTAGAGCTTCAGGTGATGATGATGGTGGAAGTGAAGATGAAGAGGATGAAGATGAAGAGGAGGATGAAGATGAGGATAGTGAGGATGATGATGAAAGTGACAGTGGCCCTGATCTAGCAAGGGGTAAAGGAAATATAGAAACTAGTTCTGAAGATGAAGATGATATGGCAGATTTGTTTCCAGAAGAATCTGGTTTTGAGCATGCTTGGAGAGAATTAGATAAAGATGCTCCTCGTGCTGATGAGGTAACCTTTTGAATAAACAAGATTATTTGTGAAAAACACAGTACAGGGAGCTTTTATGGGTGGTTAGAATTGGTGTCATTAAGTGGGAAAAGCTTATTGGTAATAGTATTCTTGATGATTCTGATTAAAATTTGATATGGAATATAATTATGTGAACTAGAAGATGTCCAAGCAGATAAGGAAGAAGCTCTACATAAATAATTAAAAGTTGCATGAAATTCTTAATACTTGTTTTGGCTAGTAGTTTATATTTCTGTTTGTACGGCACCTAATAGAAATGTTGCAGGGTAACATACTCAACTTCCTTACTCATGCATGCATGGCAAAATAGCTTAACAAGCTTGGTACTTAAAAAATCAGCTCATGATCATGTTCTGATTTAAAAAGAAGCAGGTAAGAGAAAGTGCTTGTCTGTTACGGTTTTACTGTTGTTTAGCTCATTTGAAGTTGTCTTTTATATACTGAATTACACTTAGATAACTACTGTACTGTTAATTTCAGAGCATAGGGGACAGAATTTATTACGTTTTTAGAATCTTTATCTTTCAAGTATTGATAATGATATGGATTATGTACTATTTAATTCTCATTTCTCAGATTACACGTCGATTAGCAGTTTGTAACATGGACTGGGATAGATTAAAGGCAAAAGATTTGCTGGCTCTGTTCAATTCATTTAAACCTAAAGGAGGTGTTATATTTTCCATCAAGGTGAGAATTCATTTCATTTGGAAGTAAATGTTTCTAGGCATTTTAAGTTAAATCTGATTTTTTTTTTTTTTGCCATAGTTTTCATTTTTAGGAAAATAATGTGGAAGTTGTCTAATACAATTGAGTGTGAAACTTATGTAACAGGTGTAACTGTTAGAAAGGAAGAGGTGAAATTATTATTATTGATAGGTTATATGCTTGTTTACACATTAAAAACCGAAAGAAATAAAAGCTTAGTAAAGGGACAGGGTATAAGAACTGTTTTTAAAAATAAATTGCATTCCTTATTGCTAACACTGGCCAATTAAGGAAAAAAAAAATCTATACTAGAAACAAAACCATATAAAGTACTTGGGAATTACCTTAATAAACACAAATGACCTATGTGAAGTAAACTGTAACACTTGATAAATTTGAAAAACTTACATAGATTTGGAGACACCTTGTTTCAAGCCAACCTAATGATTAAGAATCCAGACTTTGCATTATGAGAGACCGGGGTTCAAATCTTGATTCTCGTAAGTGCTATGTGATCCTGGACATTTAATTAATTTCTCAAATATGTTTACATCTTTCCAATATATCCAAGTGGATATATAACAATAGTATTGGTGGCTGTAAGGATTACGTATAAAGGAGCTCACGCTAAGTATTTAGTGCAGTGCCTGAAACAGTCCTGCCCTCAATCGTTGTTAGAGATTGAGTCTTCCTTATCCAAAATGCTTGGGATCAGAAGTGTTTTGAACTTCAGATTTTGAAATAAAATTGCATTATATATACTTACTGGTTGAGCGTCCCAGTTCCGAAATCTGAAATGCTCCATGGAGCATTTCCTTTGAACCTCATGTTGACAGTCAAAAAGTTTGGAATTTTGGATTTGGGATTTGGGATGCTCAACCTGTATTACTGTTTAAATATTTAAAGATGTTATGTCTACAGTTCTAGTGTAATTTTGATCAAAATCCCAGTTCAAGTCAAAGTTAAGAAAAAGGATACCAATAATCATCTAAAAGAATAAACAAATTAAGAGTAGCTAATAAAGATTTGAGAAATCATGTTAATATAAAAACTTACCCTGTCACTTCTCAGCCTTTTGGCTAAGATCAAGTATAAAAACTGATCGTACAAGTTACAATATCTAAACATTCTATGATGCTATGGGGATTGACAGGTTTGAGTAAAAATGGGACAAATTGGTAGAACAGAATAGAGTTTATATGATAACTTAGATCAAAATAGGCTGCTTGAATATTTGGACAAATGAACAAATTGTTGGATAGAGAACTTGATTCAGATCTTTACCTCCTGATAGCCCCAACGAAACTCTAGATGAAGCAAAGGAAAAAAAATTAAAAGTCAAGCCAAAGAAACAATTTTAAAAACCTGTGTTTTAAGCGATAGTAAGAATTTCTAGACTTAGAAAAGAAGAAAAAAAAGAATCAAAAGTTGCGACTATATATATATTATAAACTTATGTATTAAACCTATTGTGTATATATATATATACACAATTAAAGTTAGTAAGAAAAACTTGGATCATCTTGTTGATAAATTGCGTATTTCAGACAGTTCAGAAAAGCATGTATTCATTAACAAATGTGTATTAAGCCCAGTAGTATCAAAGCGATGTCATTACTACAATTATTTCTTGACTCTCAAAGTAGGCAGGATTTTAGAAAATACCACACCTGGTGAGAGTGAATCCTTTTTCTTATATCGAGACTATACCTAATCTGTATAATGTTGTCATCAGTTCTGTTCTGTTTCTTTAAAAGAAAGCACTGGGTAAATGGTATGACAGAGATAAGTTGGTTATTACAAAATTGATTTTCATTATATGTTTATTTTTCTGTATTTCATGTAAACTATTTAATTTGCTCACTTTTCGTGTGTGTGTTTATATTCAGATTTCCTTGGGCTTAGCGTCTTGTTTTGCTTTTAATTTTTCCTTTGGGTCTCAGAACCATTTGTTTTTCAAGCCTCGTATCTGTTAGTCTCCAGCCAAAGTGATCTATTTTTAAAGAAAATTTCTCAGAATGCTCTAGCTTCCTATAGTGGATTTGGAAGTGAGTCGCCCTTGCTGTTTTCATTGAGTCAAGTTGTGACTTTCAGAGTTCCTGACCTCAACAGGTCTAGATATTTGTGTAAAGGAATGTACAAATTACATTGATCCTTTTTTTTCTGTTTAGATATATCCTTCAGAGTTTGGAAAGGAGAGGATGAAGGAAGAGCAAGTTCAAGGACCAGTAGAGCTATTAAGTATTCCTGAAGATGCCCCAGAAAAGGACTGGTATTAAATCACTATAGAAAATAAAAATAAACCTCATAAATTCATGTTATTAGTTCAGAATTCTGGTCATCTTGATAGTTAAAACTGAAGTTTATACTTGTGCCATTCATGGTTAAAACAGGTTGCAAAACAGATTTAAAGTCTGTTAAAAATGGTACATTATTCCAAGAAGATTTTTGTTTATGTATATTTATATTTCTGTATTCATGAGAATAATTATTGCAGTTTTTGGAAAACATTTCATGATTAAACTGATTTGGAATTCTTTTGAATTCTTTCAGCCTCGTTGCTCTGAATTAGTACGTTTTGCTTTTTTTTTTTTTGAGACATCATTGAAGCTCTGTTTGCTTTCAAATTATATGATTTTTCTTATTTGAGAATCAAATAGAAAAGTGAAAGAATGATAAAACATTTTTTTATCATCATGGTGCAATATAGAAAATAATTTCAGATAGTTTTTAAGCCACTAGGTGGAGCTATATTTACACATAATAAAAATGAGGGTTAAATAGATAAGAGAGCAGATGAAGATCTTCAAAGAATGTGTTGTATCAATGCTTTGTGTGGAACTTAAAAAAAAAAAAGGAATGTGTTGCAGTTAAGCAAAATTAAACTTATAGACTTAAATATTTTGCAAGATCAAGAATGTCTTTGTAGCTAATGCCTTTCTAACGTTTTATAATAGAATTATCTTCATTGGCTTTACTTGAGAAGGTGGTATGTGGTAGCAAAATGAAATAACTATTCTGTGAGTTAAATTCTAGATAAGCACATATAATTCCCACATGCTCATTTCCTAGATACCATATTCCAATCCAAATACTTGTACCTTGTGAGAATAATAAGTTGAGCTTAAGTATTTAATGTTTATAAAGACAAAGTCATGAAAGAAAGATGGCTTGATATGAAGGCCAGCTTATAATATGTTTTTCTTGAAAGAATTACATTTATTTTCTAAAGGGAAATGTTTGTGTTTCTGTATAAGTATGTTTAATTAGTTTTTCCCACTTTAGGACCTCTAGAGAAAAATTGAGAGATTATCAATTCAAACGACTGAAGTACTATTATGCAGTCGTAGACTGTGATTCTCCGGAAACAGCTAGTAAAATTTATGAGGATTGTGATGGCCTGGAATTTGAAAGTAGTTGTTCTTTCATAGATCTAAGGTAATCCAGTGTATGTATTACCAATTTAGTCTTTTAGTACAACATGATTATAAGAAGTAAAATATTTGAACTGATAGTGATCTCTGTTTTATATTCTGAAATGATTTTTTTTGCTTTTGGGTTAACTCTATTGCATGGAACATCACTCCTAAGAAAGAAAACAAGAAAATGCTAAAGTATTATGTATGAATCATCCCCACATCTTTTTCCTTTCAGACATATTGGCTCTGTTTTTAAGATGGTGTACCCTACACAATGATATTTCCTTGCAACTGCTTTTTAGAGCTAGGAACCAAATGAAGTTACCTTTTAAAAATGCATGGAGGAAAGGACAGAGGAATTTGCTAACAGACTGTTATCTCTAGATCCATGCTATCCAGTATAGTAGCCACTAGTCATATTTGGTTATTTTAGTTAAATAAAATTTAAAATTCAGTTGCATAGTCATATTTCAAATAATTAATGGTTACATTTTGGACAGAGCAGATACAGAACATTGCCCTTGTCACAGAAAGTTCTGTTGGACAACACTGCTCTAAATGTAAATGACTAAATGTACAATTAGGAAATTGTAAGAATCAACCTTAAGCTTTCACTTGTTTTCAGTGACACCTCATGTATATGATACTTTGTATTCACAGTGCTTACCCTTTAATAATTATATTTGATCTTTAAAATACAATACAGCCAACTGGGCATAGTAGCTCATGCCTGTAATCCCAGCACTTTGGGAGGCCTAAGCAGGAAGATCGCTTGAGCCCAGGAGTTCAAGACCAGCCTGGGCAACATAGTGAGACCCTGTCTCTACAAAAAATTTTAAAAGTAAAAAGTAGCCAGGTATGTTGGCACACGCCTGTAGAGGATTGCTTGAGCCTAGGCCGTTGAGACTTCAGTGAGCCATGATTATGCCATGGCCCTCCAACCTGGGTGATGGAGCAAGACCCTCTCTCTAAAAACAACAACAAAAACGTAGTCAGTGACTGCGCTATCAAGTCTGGATCTTTTTGAAACATGAGGGACCCACATGTGCTTGCACCTGACTCATTAATTGACTCCTAATGCAGGGTTTCTATCTATACAGCATTCTTTTAAATTTAGAGGAATTATAGCTTATGAATTTCAGAAATTTATACAAAGATGAATTCATTAAGAAATACACAGAGGTTATGTCTAACATTGTCTCTTAAACATGTGTCTTTTAGAAAGTTATATGTATGGTTATCACTGCAGTGTATGTTTAAATAAATTTTTTTTCTTTACTTCTTAGGTTTATACCAGATGATATTACTTTTGATGATGAGCCTAAGGATGTAGCCTCAGAAGTGGATTTAACAGCATATAAACCAAAATATTTCACATCTGCTGCAATGGGAACATCAACGGTATTTCTTAACTTTAAAAAATATGTAGCCGGACTCTATTGCTTTATGAAGACAGTTGGTATATTATAGCATCTTTAAAAATGGAAAGTATTAATTTTTTGTTATTATTTTTTCTTGAGACAGAGTCTCGCTCTCTCACCCAGGCTGGAGTACAGTGGTATGATTACTGTAACCTCTGCTTCACAGGATGAAGCGATTCTCGTGCCTCAGCTGCCCAAGTAGCTGGGTTTACAGGTGTGCACCACTACACCTGGCTAATTTTTGTATTTTTACTAGGGACAGGGTTTCGTCATATTGACCAGGCTGATGTCAAACTCCTGACCTCAAGTGATCCTCCCGCCTTGGCCTCCCAAAGTGCTCGGATTACAGGCGTTGTGAGCTACTGCTCCCAGCCTCAAAGTATTCAAAATTTAAATGTATGGGTACAGATAGAAATGAGACACAAGTGTGTCTGCATCTACCATATCTGTGAACCTATTTTCAGATTCTTGTTATGCATTTAAGCCTGTGTCAGTTACCTGCTGATGTTTCTTTTTTCTCTTCTGTCTTTCCTATACACTCTTCTGTCTTTCCTGTACACTCTAATACATCAGTTATTAATATCCTAGGGAATAAGGGGAAGTGGATAATAAATTACCTCGCAGCACAGTTAAACAAAACTAGTGAAGATTTAAAATAGGAGTACCTTTTTCTGCAGATACGATTCAAAACTAAAAAGAATTGATGTGGAATAATTAAGGTATAGTAGATGTCACATTAATGCTTTGTAACAAATAGCCAAAAGGTTTTTTGTCTATTGAAATAGTTTATTACTTAGGTGACTACCTTCTCCCTTTTCTTTTTTTGTTTTTAAAGACAGAGTCTTGCTCTGTTGCCCAGGCTGGAGTGCAGTGGCACGATCTCAGCTCACCACAACCTCTGCCTCTTTGGTTCAAGTGATTCTCCTGCCTCAGCCTCCCCAGTAGCTGGGATTATAGGTGTTCACCACCACACCCGGCTAATTTTTGTATTTTTAGTAGAGACTGGGTTTCACCATCTTGGCCAGGCTGATCTTGAACTCCTGAGCTCAGGTGATCCTCCCCCCTCTGCCTCCCAAAGTGCTGGGATTATAAGTGTGAGCCACTGTGCCTGGCTCCTTCTCCCTTTTTTTTTTTTTTTCTTTTTTTGGAGACTGAGTCTCACTCTGTCACCCAGGCTGGAGTACAGTGGCACAATCCTGGCTCACTGCAACCTCTGCCTCCCAGGTTCAAGTGATTCTCCTGCCTCAGCCTCCCAAGTAGCTGGGATTACAGGGGCACACCACCACGCCCAGCTAATTTTGTATATTTAATAGAGACGGGGTTTAACCGTGTTAGTCAGGCCGATCTCAAACCTCTGACCTCTGGTCATCCACCTGCCTTGGCCTCCCTTCTCCCTTTTCTTTCTTCCAATAACCCTTCTGTTCACAGCTGTACTCTGCAATAGCCCCACTAGCTTCCCTCTGCTTTTCAAAACCTGTGTGATAAATCACCAGGCTTCTCTGAGGAGGGACTGGTAGCAGAGAGAATAGCTGTATCTGTCACCTGCTGTGCTGTGGTGGGCACTCTATGGCATTGATTAGTTACTGGAGTAGTAAAACTCTACCATTACATAGTAAGCAAAGTCTAAAAAATTCAGTCACAGGAAATTAAAGTCATGTTATTTTCAGGACCAAAATAATGATCAGGGCCAGCCTGTCCAGCCAGCCAGTGTAGAGTTCCTGGGTCCTGGCTGTATCATCAACATCTGTCCTAGTACCAGCAGTGGTTTGGTGGTTATCTGCTCAAGCTTAATTATCAGAATAGGGATCATTTCTGAATCCTATGACTGGCTGGAATTTCTGAGACAGGTGGCAGTGATTTTAAGGATCTCGATTAATTGCTGTCTCTTTTGCTATCCTTGTCTGGGGAGATTGGCCTGAGCGGAATAAACAAAAACCAAGGATGTGGGATCTATCCTATGATGGAGATAAGATAGCTAGCAGGGCCTTATATGAGAATAGGGGCTATGTAGAGGACAGGAGCCAGTCATCACCACATCAGTCATGTCCTAGATGAATTCATGTATCATGGAGGTTTAAGCTATTTCTAACTAATAGATGCTTTTCTCATCAGTGGTTCTTAATTCTTTGTTTTAGATGGACCCCACTGAGTTTGTGTTGTTTTTTCAACAGATTTCATATAGTTTGCAGATCTCCTGAAATCTTAGAACTCTGGTTGAAAAAGGTGTTTTCACTAATTCATAATGTTAACTTTTTTTTTTTTTTTTGAGATGGAGTTTTGCTCTTGTTGCCCAGGCTGGAGTGCAATGGCGTGATCTCAGCTCACTGTAACCTCTGCCTCCTGAGTAGCTGGGATTACAGGCCTCCTGATTCTCCTGCCTCAGCTTTCCTAAGTAGCTGGGATTACAGGCATCCACCACCACGCCCGGCTAATTTGTTGTGTTTTTAGTAGAGATGGGGTTTCACCATGTTGGCCAGGCTGGTCTCGAACTCCTAACCTCAGGTGATCCACCCGCCTTGGCCTCCCGAAGTGGTGGGATTACAAGTGTGAGCCATCATGCCTGGCCCATAATGTTAACTTTTTTACCAGTACATTTTCTTAGTTTTTTTTCGCAGTAATTAATTTATACACTGGTTAATTTTTACTGCCAGTAATGGAGTATCCTGTAGATAGCAGAGAATTGGGAGAAGGTACAAATTAATAGAAATGGTTCCCTTTTCACAAATAGAATACTATTTATTAATCATATCATTCATGTATTTGTTTTAATATGTCTTAACTTCTAACTTACTGTTAAACATCCAGGTTAATACTATATAAACTTGTTAAAGTTTGAGTTGACATTTCCATTTTCGTGTGTTATTTTTTCTTATTTGTTGGTGAAAGGTGGAGATCACTTGGGATGAGACTGATCATGAAAGAATTACAGTGCTCAATAGGAAGTTTAAAAAGGAAGAGCTTTTGGACATGGATTTTCAAGCCTACTTAGCTTCCTCTAGTGAAGACGAAGAGGAGAAACAAGAGGAGCTAGAAGGTATTGTTAATCTTTTAGTGACCATTAATGGACATAGGTCTTTGGCAGTAGCTGTACAGGGAAGGCCAAATTCTGTCTGCAAATATGCTCACATACACAGTATTATAGATACCTGTAGATAGTGATTGATTTAAAAACAATATCTTTTCTTTGCCTGAATTTCTTTAACTATGAACATTTTGTTTAAAATCCCAACCTAACCAAGCATGGCCTTCTAGACTTGTCCTAATGCGTGTGGTTGCAGAGTTTCCTAATAAACCAGTAAAGCAATCTTTTAGGCACGCCCCCCGCCACCCATTTGCCTTTTTAAAAATAAGAGCATCATTTAGATTGATTAAATATTTTTACAGTCCATGTTTTCAACTAGTTAAAGAGTAGACTCTCTGTTTCTATAATTATTCCTTTGACTGCTTTTAAAGTTTTCTCTTTCTTTTTGTCTTTCTGCAATTTTACTATGGTAAGTATAAGAGTAGATTTCTTTTTGTTTATGGAGTTTGAGGTTTGTTGTTGGGTTTCATGTATTTGTGGAATGGTATCTTTCTTCAGTTTCGGAATATTCTCAGCCATTATGTTTTCAGATGTTGTTTCTTTATCCTTTTAGGACATCAACTAAATACATGTTAGAGCTCATCATTATATCTTGCCTGTCTCTACTTTTATGTTTTTAATCTGTTGTCTCTGTACTGCATTCTGGATATTTTCTTCTGACCTATCTTCCAGATCACCAGTTGTCTTTTCAACAGTGTTAAATCTGCTGATAGACCTCTCCATTGAGTTCTTAATCTTGGTTGTTACATTTTTTACTTATGGAGGTTGTATTTGGCTATATTTCAAGTCAGAAACACCACTTTTTATATTTTTTACTCATAGTCTCTGATAGTTTTAATATTTCATGTATTTTCAGGTTGGTGTCTTATTTTACAAGGTATTTCTCTCTTGTTTACTTGTGTGCCTAGTGAACTTTGTGTGTTACTTTGATATTTGAAGTTAGGGTATCTTTAATCAGAGAATAATTTACTTTGGTTGGTTTAGAACCACATTTCTGCAAATGTTAAGACTTAGATTCTCTGGCTTCTGCAGGTGGTTAAAGTCTGTATGAGGGCTGGTTTACTTCAGATTGACCATATCCCTGGGAGTATATCCCTCTGGGTGGCTGCTTAATATCAAGGTACCAATTAAAATTCCCTCTTTTGTTTGACCTTTAACTTTTGTCTTCTTGGTTCTGAAAGCCTGCTAAAACCACAGTTGAGTTTCATGGCTCTTTGTTCTGTGGATCAGGAAACAGGAAATGGTCTCAGACCAAACAGGTCTTTAACCCTGGAGTCATCCCTCTAATATTCCCTTCTTGTTTTTGACATAGTAAGTCTTCTCTAACTTGACAGTTCTTTGAAACTTTTCTTTTTTTAACCTCTTTGAAGCTTTATAAAATATTTAATCCAACTTAATTCCAACTTAATGTCTTCAGTGAAAGAGTTAGTCTGAAGTACTTAGCTTGCTGTTAAGAAGTTCTCAAATTATCTTTATCTTTATTCAAGTTTTTTTTTGTTTTTTGAGTACTGCTGTGTCACCCAGGCTGGAGTGCAGCGGTACAATCTGGGCTCACTGTAACCTCTTCCTCCTGGGTTCAAGTGATTCTCCTGGCTCAGCCTCCTGAGTAGCTGGGACTGCGGGTGCTTGCCACCATGCCTGGGTAATTTTTGTATTTTTGGTAGAGATGGGGTTTCACCATGTTGGCCAGGCTGGTCTCGAACTCCTGACCTCAAGCCATCAACCTGCCTCAGCTTCCCAAAGTGCTGGGATTATAGGCATGAGCCTCTGGTCCTGGCTTTTTTTTTTTTTTTTCTGTTAAATGCTTGAAACGATTAATGGTGTACAATTGACTCTTGAACAACATGGGTTTGAACTGTGTGGGTTCACTTATACATGGGTTTTCTTCTGCGATTGGCACCCGTGAAACTATAAGGCCAGCCCCTCTTCCTGCTCCTCCTTAGCCTACCCAGTGATGACAATGAGGATGAAGACCTTTACAATGATCCACTTCCATGTAATGCATAGGAAATATATTTCTCTTCCTTACGATTTTCTTAGTACCATTTTATTTTCTCTAGTTTATTATAAGAATACAATGTATAATACATATACAAAATACGTGTTAACTGACTATTATTTGTAAGGCTTCTACTGCATGGTAGACTATTAGTTAAGTTTTGGGAGAATCAAAAGATACATGTGGATTTTCTTTTTTTTTTTTTTTTTGAGATGGAGTCTCGCTCTGTCGCCAAGGCTGGAGTGCAGTGGCCGGATCTCAGCTCACTGCAAGCTCCGCCTCCTGGGTTTACGCCATTCTCCTGCCTCAGCTCCTGAGCAGCTGGGACTACAGGCGCCCGCCACCTCGCCTGGCTATTTTTTTGTATTTTTTAGTAGAGACGGGATTTCACTGTGTTAGCCAGGATGGTCTCGATCTCCTGACCTCGTGATCTCCCCGTCTCGGCCTCCCAAAGTGCTGGGATTACAGGCTTGAGCCACCGCGCCCGGCCACATGTGGATTTTCTACTGTGCCTGGGGTTGGCACCTCTAACCTCCATGTTGTTCAAGAATCAGCTGTACTTTTAAATGTATATGCTCTTTGCTTAAAATAGCTCACTTTGTGGAAATAAAGCCACAAAACCCTTTTTCCCTGTATTTGATCTGTCTCTGTTTGGAAATTGGTTGCCTGGTTGTAATTTCATGTCAACTTTTGGTTGATACTATTTGCCTAATACCTTCACATCTTCATTCTTCTTATCTAATAGAAGAATTCCTATTCATGAAAAATTATAAGTAAGAGATTTAATGCTGACAGAAAGTGAAGAACCCATAAATGTTAAACGTAGATACAAGTATTTTAAGTTAGCAAGAATGAATATTCTCTAATTTGTGGCTTAACATTTTTCATAGCTTTTTTGTTTTCCTTTTGTATATGTATTATTTTTATAGCCTAAATGTCAAATTAAATAAATCCTGAAATGTTTCTTTAGTATGACCATAGTGCAGTTAAACTTTGCGTTTCCGAGATCCCATGATTGGTCTATCACTGTTTCTTTTAGACTCCTGAAGACAGTGCTTCATTTTTCTAAGCTTTTCATAAAATACTATTCTTTAGCAGTATGGAAAATCATGTTTAATCATTCTGGTTTCTTTGTTCAGATATCTCATATTAATACAACCACATAATTGCTTAAGTATTTAATACTCTTTGAAAATGTGTATTTGCAATGGGAGTTAAGTTGGGCGCAAAGGGCCTCACATTTTTTTTAAGGCCTTAGTGGCAGATGCTTGTTAATTTTCTTTGGTGTTCCAAATAACTGGATGACCATTTTATTTTTTTATTGTTCACAGAACAGCTGAGTCATTTCTTCAATTATCCTCTGTCTGTGTCTTTTCTCCTCATAGATATGGAGAAAGACATAATGATTTATCAGTATTTCTTTTTTATTTGTATGCCTATATGGGCATTTAGAACTTTTCTGAAAATTCTGAAAAGTTTTTCTTCACATCAGCTGTAAAATAAAGGAAAAAAAGATAACTTTATGTACACTTGTGAAGATTGGATACAAGTTGTTCAAGTAGATTTCTGTTTTGGGAGAACCGAACTAAATTTTAAAATGACATTTTTGACATGAGGGCAGCTAATATTGTGAATAATAAGCAATAATTTGTTAATACATTCTTGTTAAGAGCTTGGGCTCTGCTGGTTTCAATTCCTAACTTCACTGTACATAGGTTAGGTTTACTAAAGCCCCTATATCTTTCTTCCATAGCTGTGAAATGAGGCTCTAATAGTACCAGGCTTATGGTTGGAAAGACTGAAATTATGTACCTTCTATCTTGTATTTTTATTTCTGAAATCTTTAATAAATAGGCCGGGCACGGCGGCTCACGCCTGTAATCCCAGCACTTTGGGAGGCTGAGGCGGGCGGATCATGAGGTCAGGAGATGGAGACCGTGCTGGCTAACACGGTGAAACCCCACGGTACTAAAAATACAAAAAAATTAACCTGGCGTGGTGACGGATGCCTGTAGTCCCACCTACTCGGGAGGCTGAGGCAGGAGAATGGCATGAACCTGGGAGGCGGAGCTTGCAGTGAGCTGAGATTGCGCCACTGCACTCCAGCCTGGGCGACAGAGCGAGACTCCGTCTCAAAAAAAAAAAAAAAAGAAATTTAATAAATAATGGCTTTTTGTTTGAGATACACCAAGTTTTTTTAAAGCATATATTTTTCTTCTGTATTTTAATTGATTACAAATGTACTATAATCTGTAATTTTGTACCTCTCATAGATACATCAGCATATTTGAATGCCTTAAAGCTACTGAATATTTCTGATTATTGTTTATAAGAGAGCATAGCAGGGTGGCTTACTGTTAGAATTATTATTTTTTCACTCCTGATATAGTATTAAGGCTTTCACAAACTAGTGTCCTTGAATTGGGAAAAAACAGAGCTACATGACTTACCCCACATTTTAGAGCTTCAGAATGTAAAATTTCAGTACTGGAAAAAAATCAGTTTAAAGTAAGCCATCAGAGACTTACCACTAAAATTTCAACCTGGAAGGAGCTTGCTTCTAATTATGTTTTCAGAAGTAAGCTTTTAATAGAAAGAAATACTTTGCCATTTGTTAATGTGTTCCTGATGTTTTATCCATTGAATTACGGGATACATGACAGAATTCCATCCAACATTATTATTGTGGCACAAAGCACAAACAGGAAAAAAATGAATTTCAGCTGTTTGAATGAAAATTAAAGTGTGACAGGATGGAAAGAATGTCCTCGACCATTTTTTATTTATTTTAAGAAAAAAAAATATATACATATAGAAATATTTACGTAACCAGTTTTTTTCCATATCACCTTTTTAAGATGTAAGGACATTGATTGTATGAACTTGCTGAAAAAAGAAAAAATAAATGAATTTTAAAAATTAAAAAAGATAAAAGGACAATCTGTTGACACTGATGTTTCCCAGCTAAATGCTTAATAATGTCAGACATTTTTGGTGAGCAGTTAGCCATAGGTTATAGAGGAGAGGGACTTCATTATTCTGCTAGTAGAGTTTCCTTTACTTGAGACAGTCAGTTCAGTAAGTCTGTATGTTTTGCATTAAAACCCAGGTTTCTGATTTGTTTTTGATTTGGAGACTTGCAGTGGAAATGTAGAACAAACTTTTTGGTGTATTTTTTTCTTGGGTATTTGTTGCCTGTGAATTTTATACTGTTTCTTTGTATTTTAATTATTTTTGTAGAACTAGTAAGTGCAAATGTGAATATTTTTCCACACAGTGAAATTAATTGAAGTAACTCCTAATTCATTTTTATTCTTAATATATTAATGAGATCGTTGGAGTAAGCGTGCTTACTCAAAAATGGAAAGTTTCCAATATTCTTGGGTTTGGATTATAAACAACTGCCTTTATCTCTTCTCTTCAGTCTGAATAGCTGAATCTGCAAACCAAATTCATCCCAACAGTATTCAACCTACATTTATTCAGCATAACATTTTAAAGCCACTGTGCTGGATAGTGGAGGACGTAAAGAGGGATAAAATGCCATCTTCATTATCTTGCAACTTACAGGAAAGAGAAGCCCAAAGATGTTATGTGACTGCAGAGTTATTATCCAATATAAATTTTAATAAAAAGGGGGAATTCCCAAGCATACTACTGTGACAGTGCAAATTTATATTGCAACTGATTTTTATTCTACATGAGACCCTAAGGTCTTTCATTTAATTTTCAGAAATTTAAGTCTGATTTTGATATCCTATGGTCTTAGCAGCATCTCTTAGAAGAGAGTGACCATAAGATCTGAAGACTAGAGTTAGAAGTGAATTGTTTCTGTGTATTAAGTGAAGTTTTCTTTTCATTAGGTGATGATGGAGTCAATGTAGAAGAAGATGGGAAAACAAAGAAAAGTCAGAAGGATGATGAAGAACAAATTGCTAAATACAGGCAGCTCTTGCAGGTTATTCAAGAGAAAGAAAAGAAAGGCAAAGAAAATGACATGGAAATGGAAATTAAATGGGTTCCAGGTAAGAATTAGTTACTAAATGTTTTCTCTTTTTCCAATTTCAGTATGTTGAGTACATTTTAAATATGAAGGAGCTGGAAATGTTTTGGTGAGTACCTTAACATCATATTTGCATACACCATATAACTAACTTAATGACTAGCATTTTAGACTGTTACCAGCTTATTCTTAATTGGTTTCTTTGATTTACTAACTATAAATTATTCCTGTCCATTTATCAGAGTAGCCTTTTCTAGGTTTGAGCCTGTATTCTCAAGATCTGGAAACTTGAATCCAGGCACCATGTATTCTAAAGTTATTACACTTCTTTTGAATATGTTTAATTCTTAAGTGACCTTTTCTTCCATAACCCCCACTAGTCCTTAATTCATGAGGTTTCCCTAACACAAAATATGTATTACATAGTCTTCCATCTTCAGTCTTGCTGCAAATAGTCAAAGAAATACAGCATAGTAGAGTAAAATAATACTAATACAAAACTAATTACAACCATGTCAAAGCTAAACAAAGATAAAAGCTGGGATAAATGGGATCATTCTCTAGTAAACAGCAGTTGCCCCTCTTTCATGGTTTCACTTTCTGCAGTTTGTTACCCAGTATAGTGCAATAAGATACTTTGAAAGAGAAAGAGGAAGAGAGATTATAACTTCCTCTTTTACAGTGTAATTGTTCTATTTTATTGTTGGTGTTGTTTATCTCTTACTGTGCCTAATTTATAAGTTAAACTTTATCATAGCTATAGATGTACAGGAAAAAACATACTATCTATAGGGTTCAGTACTATCCACGGTTTCAGACATTCACTATGGGTCATGGAATGTATCCTCCTCAGATAGTTGGGGACTACTGTACACATTTTTTTCAACAGTGCTGGGCAAATCAGCATGGACTTTTGCAGCCAATACTGTTTTTGTAGGTTACTGCTGTTTATATTATATATATGTATAACTTTTAAAACCAGATGTATTTTTGGATAAGGATTCAGTTCTTTAGCCTGTATTAGTCTCTAGGAGAAAGAGTACTAACTAGTTGTAGGAATACCATTGCTTAAAACTTAAAAGTGTTCTGTTATCAATTCCATTTTTACAAGTAGCATGCTTTTGTAGTGGGAATAAAACATTTGTTTACATGGGTTTTTATTTGGGAAAAAATTAGTGTATTTTGATATTTGAGGATTGACTGGCTGTTGTAGTAAATTTGCTAGGATGGACACTGGCTATTGTAGTAAATTTGCTAGGATGATCTGCTGCATATTCCTACAGGAATGAAGCACTGTGTTGCAACCCATTTGTTTTAAATGTTTGGCTTTTGCAGGAAGTGGTGGTGAGAACAAATGAAGTTTACTGTTGTATCATATGACAAGTGGTTGGGAGAACTCAATTGATTTGGCTTGGAGAGGAAAAGTCTAAAAAGTGATATTAACAGCTATTTTTAAATACTTGCAGAATATGTAAATGGAGACTTAATCTCTTTTATTACCTCACAGGTTAGCACTACTGCCACTGGATAAAAGTTGAAGGAAGGTAGATTTTAATGTAATAATATAAAGAGGAATTCTCTATGTTATTAGAATTACCTCACAAAAGAACTGAAGGCTGCTTTAAGGGGTTGAGCTCTCTGTGTCAGTAAATCTCCACAATAAGGCTACATAATCATGCCACTCAGAGATGTCTGTGAATAAATATTTTACTTGAGTCCCTTGACTTTACGATTCCAAGAAATGTTGAATTCTGTCTTTTAAGTTGAATACATTGTAGTTTAATTCTAATCTTAGAATGAGCTTATTGAATATATTTTAATATGAACATTTTAAAATTGAAGTGTTCAGTTGTCTGAGAAAGCAGATCTAAAATAAACTGGATTGAGGTGTTCTATAGCAAATATTTCAGAAATATATAATGCCAGTTATAAGGTACAGATATATGATATAGGTTCCCACACTAAGTGGACCACATCTAGATTGCATCTTTATTAACATAATTATGAGACTGGGCACAGTGGCTCACGCCTGTAATCCCAGCACTTTTGGAGGCCAAGGTTGAGTGGATTACTTGAGCCTCACATGTTCGAGACCAGCCTGAGTAGCATGGCAAAACCATTCCATCTCTACAAAAAAATACAAAAATTAGCCAGGTGTGGTGGCGCACGCCTGTAGTCTCAGCTGCTGGGGAGGCTGAGGTGGGAGGATCACGTGAGCTCACAGAGGTTGAGGCTGCAGTTAGCTGTGATCATGCTACTGCACTCCAGCCTAGGCAACAGAATGAGACCCTGTCTCAAACAAACAAACAAAATATAGTTATGTAGGCAAATACCTAAAAGTGGTATTTACACCTGTTATCTGTAACTGGAAAGTTTAAGCAATTCTTATGTTTCCTGGGATAAACCCCAACTTGGTTATGATACCTTATCTTTTTGTATATTCCTAGCTTAATTTAGTAATATTTTATTTAAAATATTTGTACTTGTGGCAAAGAGGAATATGATCTGTAGTTTTTCATTCTTGTATTGGTTTTTGGTATTAGGGTAATGTTGACCTTATGAAGTGAAAATGTAAAATGAAAGAGTATCATCTGTAATTCCACTATCCTAATTCAACCACTGGTTAAGAAGATTACAGTTTAATTTGCCATTTCTCTGTTGTTGAATATTTGATTAAGTTTCTAATCTTTCACTACAGTGGACCTACAACATTGAAAAAAAAAAAAAACAGGACAGATCTCAAACTCTAAAATATCAAGCTTTTCTTAAATCTCTTCATTTTCATCAGCAGCCAAGTAACTGCTTGCTTTTTCAGGGCCTTTTAATTTTAAAAACTTTTAAAACAAAGGTGTGTTGTTCGTCTCTTCCAGCCTAGAAATGTTTCCAAGCATGCCAGGACTAGTAGAGAACAACCAGGCCACAATGAGAAGCTGATACTAGCATTCAGGCTTAACTCACCAGTTAGTTACGTGACTTCACTGCTCACACAGCAACTTTACATGTGCTGTAGATCAACCTGTGGTTCTCTCACAAGCTGTTAAAACTACCAGTGTCAAAACCTCAAATGTTAAATCTCAGATGCCAAGTATCTGGGATGTTATAAATAACCTATAACTTTTTCCATATTTTGAATTATTTTCTTAGGATAGTTTCCCAGAAATAGAATTACTAAGAAAGGGCAGAATACTTTTTGTGTCTTTAAGTTATTGCCAAATTGCTTTCTGAAAGTGTTGTACCAGCTTATAATACCTTCAACAATCAGTAAGAGTGTCAGTTTCACGGAATTATCGTCAACATTGGGTATGTATTTTTTACTTTTAATTGAATAGGGGAAAATTGATATTTTAATGTATGATGAGTTTTCAAAAGTCTTAAACTGTAATATTTTGAAGGCCCCTAATGGGGTATTGGTACATGCACGCATGCATATACAAGTGTAAAGGGCTTTTCTGTGTGATATATATATATACACATACACACACACACACATATATATACACACACACACACACACACACGATCATTGAACAGTCTTTCTGTACCTCAGTTTATTCGTATGGAATTTGGAACTAATAATACCTTTTTTGCTTAGAGATACTTATAAACGTTATAAACTACAAAGTACTTTCATGACGTGTGTATTTCAGTGAATTTATGTCTTAAGAAATGTGTGTTTTTGGTAACAGTTACCCTGAACCTCAGGACTTTTTTGATGTTATACTTCAGTAAACCACAGAGGGTCAGTGTGAGATTATACCATATCATTCATTGATTCTGTAGCTCGAATCTCCAAAATATTAATCTCTTCAGGAAAATAAGTACTCTTAATCACTAACATTTGTTATGGTTTTGTTTGATTTTTCCAAAGAAATTCTAGTTTAGACTATTTAAACTTTCTACCTTTTTACATTGGGTTATACAGTATAGTACATGAGGAGTTTAATTTCTTTTAAGGGTAAGTGTTAAGGGAACTGATAACAGGTTCGTGGGTATAACAACTGGAATGAGCTACTCTTTCTATCAATATTTTAGTTCCTATGGAAATGTGATAATACGATTTTATTAATTAGGATTATAAATAAGTAAAAATGTTGAATTATAAAATTTTTAAAGAAAGTTATTCTTAATTATTTTGATGTATGTGGAGCTATATTTCCTATCTCAATGCATTGCTAAAGGTATCCTGCCAACTTAACTAATGGGTAGATAAGGTGATGCATATAATTAGCCAGTTGGGCCTTCATCAAGAAATGTACCTTGTTGGGGAATTTGTAATACATGTATAAATGAAGTGTAATCAGTTTTCTCTCTTTATATAACTTCCCCTGTATTAATAGTCCAGTTAATCTACATAATATTTTTTGTAGATAATGCAAGCTGAATATAAACTATATATGAAATTCCATCCAGAAATAAATAATGTCATGTTTCTTTGTTTATAATCTTAAAATATTAAATATGATGAAAGTCCTGTTTTTCTTAGCTGTCTCTGGCTTCATAGATACTAGTGAAATGGATAGCTGGTCTTTTTTCTACTCAGCATTCTCCAGAACCCCAACTTCCCTTCGTTATTCCATCAAATACTTACTGAACACCTACTCTGTGCCAGGAATTATTCTATACACTGTGTGAGCAAAACATAAAAATCCCTGTACTCACAGATCTTATAATCTGGTGAAGGAGAAACCAAACAGGTGACAGATACATAAGAAACATATTTGACCAGGATCTAAAGGAATTAGAGGTCAGGGAGTGATCCTGGCCCAGGAAGACTGTGTGAGCAGAGGAAGTAGCAAAGGAGTATCCTTGAAGCTATACTTTGTCTCTTGTGTTTGAGGAATCCAAGGAGAACAGTGTGACTAGAGTGGAGGAGAGAAGTAACTGAGATCAGAGAGGTAGTTTGGAGCCAGACATGAAGACCTTGTAGGCCATTATAAAGACATGAATTTCTGTGACTGAGATGAGAAACCACTGGAGAGTTTTGAGCTCAGGATCAGTCAAATCTGACTTTTATGTTTAACAGGATCACTCTTGCTGCTATAGATAAGTAGATTAAAGTGGGGGGCAAGGACCAAATTGGGGAGATCAATCAAATGGCTGTTGGAGTAATTTTCAGATAATGAAGCTTGTGGATGGAACATGTTTGCAAGGGAGCATCAAGAATTCTTTTTTTTTTTTTCATACACTGAGCTCAAGATGCCCATTGATACCTAAACAGACAGGTCAAGGAATCAGTTGGGTATACAGTTAAGAGTACAGGGCTAGTGGAGATATAAATTACAGAATCTTCATTGTATAAATCTCTGAAAGTGAATAAGAACAACCAGGTAGTGAGTATAGGTTAAAAAAAAAAAAAAAAAAAAAGGGAAGGTTCAAAAGCTGATCCTTGGAGCACTCTGGCATCTAGAGGTAGAGGACTTGAGCCTGGACCATTCCAAGCAGCTGGAGAGGCTATCAGAGAAGCAGGAGGAAATTCAGAATTGTGGGGCATTCAGCCTGCCAATAAAGTAGGCATTTCAGTGAGAATATGGGTCAATAAAATGCAGACTGAGAATGACCATTGGATTTAGCAGTGTGAAGCTCACTGGTGATATTGAATGGTTTTTGTGGGATGATGGGGGATGAAAGTGAGTAGTGTGGTTTGAAGGAAGAATGGGAAGAGAGGTATTGGAGACAGTAAGTACAGGCAACTCTTTTACTAAAATATTTGATAGAAAGTTGCAGGCACCATGACACTTTAAAAAAAAGTACTTCAAAATGTAACTTCCAAAAACTAAGACATGCTTCCATTATAAGCATGATGCCACTTTCACACCAAGGGAATTGTTAGTCTCAGATTACTAGAGAGATTAACTTATGCCTAGTGGTCCATTATTGGAATGCTAAGCATGTGGAAGTTACTTATATTCTACTGCTCAAAGTTTGATTGCAAAAATTCAAAAAATTGCAACCTCAGGCATAAATGGGTTAAAATGAAAAGATTGGAGCTAGTGGTAGAAGAGTAAGATGCTTGGAAAGTAAGGTTGTGGTGGGACTGCAACTTTGGGTAATCAATCACATGGTCTGTTTACAATCCTGGCAGTGAATTTCTAAGATGGGGTAGAGTGTAGAACCATAGGACAGGAGGTCAGTGAACTGTGAGGCCAAAGGATCATCCGTGTGGATACTGAAGTCACCGAGAATTATGACAGAAGTATTGGAAAGAGTGGCAGTGAGCTAAAATTAAAATGAGGAGAGCAACTGCGGTCGTTAGATATCTACATCAGCTTCTGGAAGAATTTGCTTACAAAGAAGGTATCTACAATAAGGAAGAGTGTAGTCTATCTAGTACAGCCTGAAAACATGATACTCAGAGTGGAGGCATTGGGGAGGAGGGCCAGTCAGTGGATGGGAATTGGCAGTGAGTCGCAGGGACAGTGGGAAAGAAAAATTCATCTCCTAAAAGAGAGAGGGGAAGCAGTGTCCTCAGAAGAGAGCTAAGTTTTAGTGAAACTCCAGTGAGCAGATAAATGGGTAAGGGGGCTTTTGTTAATAACTAATGACTGACTGACTGATTAGTAAGTAGAATGGCTTTAGTCATTGAGGATGTTCAGCATTGTTTTGGGAGAAGGAATGATTTGGAAATTGTAAATTTCATGTGGTGGCAGATTTAAATATGAATAAAGGGATTTTGAGATTAGTTTTGATGGTCTTAAAGCTTTAATAGTGGTAGGGATGTGAATGTCATTGGGATATCTTGTCAGGAGCACACAGAGTTCTAGAATACTTACTCTTGGGAAGGAGGCATGGAAGCCAGAAAACTAGAGGTGCCCCTTACTGTCTCACGCTGGCAAGGACTTTTCTTACTGTCTCACACAGCAAGAGGAGTCCCTTTTTGACTCCTATTCCTTGGGCATGGAGTAGGACTGTAGCTCTTCCTTTGTTCTGCTTTTTCCTCCTCCACTCTTCACAGTTGTAATTTCATTTTTATTCTGGTATCTGCTTTTTATCGTTTGTCCTGCTCCGCCACATTTATTTTATCTCCATTTCTCTGTTCAGTTGTTCCACTGAGTAGCTTAAACAGAGACATCAATGACATGCATATGTGGCCATTGTATTATTCATTCTTTTTATTTAGAAGTAAAAATGTTTTTGAATTAGTTGGGCATTCATTTTGTTAGGCAGCCCAGTTTCAATCATTTTAGTTTTTAGACGTCTCAAAACCTGTTCACTGTTTAGTTTTGGCTCCTTTTCATTTATTGCCAATGTACTCATTATTTGAAATATATTCACAATTTTTTTTTTGGTCAGAACTTTTAAAATAACCAGATGTTTAAAATTTTGAATTGAGTATAGGAGAGGGCATTAAATGGAAAACCTGAACTTAAAATAAATAAGCTAAAAGAATTTGTAGTTTGCCTCAGATTTTGGTGGTGGGAAGGAAACCAGGTCACAGTGCACTCTTGTAACTTGTAAGAAGTCACAAAGCTAGTAAGTGGCTAGAATTTTAAAACCTAAGCATGAGCTCCTTCCTTGAATCATCCAGTTAACAGATTGACTCTGAAGAGTTTGTAAGGCAATAAGCTATAACTTCATACTGTGCAAAAAAGATTGGAGTCATGTTTGAAATGTGTAATAAAAATGAGAAGCAGTTAGAGTTATCTAAAAATGATGCTAATACATTTCCTACATATGATTGCTGCTTATTTTCTCAGTGCTTCTTGAATTATTTGGTAGACTGTTTTGTCTCTTAATAATATTGATTGTTTTTTTTTTTTATTTTTTTATTTTTTTATTTTTCGAGACCTTCCTCTGTCGCCCGGGCAGGAGTGCAGTGGCGCTATCTCGGCTCACTGCAACCTCCGCCCTCCGGGTTCAAGTGGTTCTCCTGCCTCAGCCTCCGGAGTAGTTGGGACTACAGGCGTGGGCCACTATGCCCAGCTAATTTCTGTATTTTTTGTAGAGATGGGGTTTCACCATGTTTGTTGGCCGGGATGGTCTCGATCTCTTGACCTTGTAATCCACCCGCCTCGGCCTCCCAAAGTGCTGGGATTACAGGCGTGGGCCACCACGCCCAGCCTTATTTTATTTTGTTTTATTTTTTGAGACAGAGTCTTGCTCTGTCGCCCAGGCTGGAGTGCAGTGGTGCGATCTTGGCTCACTGCGAGCTCCGCCTCCCGGGTGCACGCCATTCTCCTGCCTCAGCCTCCCGAGTAGCTGGGACTACAGGCGTGCGCCACTACGCCCAGCTAATTTTTGTATTTTTTTGTAGAGAGGAGATTTCACCATGTTGGTTGGCCAGGATGGTCTTGATCTCTTGGCCTTGTGATCTGCCCGCCTCGGCTTCCCAAAGTGCTGGGATTACAGGCATGAGCCACCACACCCGGCCGATTTGATTTTTAAAAAGAGACTTTCCAAGAAGCTTTTTAAAAAGATTTAATGCAAAAAGCAAGGATATTTTTATACTAGTAGTTTCAGAAAGTGCTATAATTGCAATGCCTTATGAAGTTTCAGGTTAATTGATCTGGTTCCCTCCCACATCCCCCCACAGGAATCCAGTTAAAATGTGTAAATCAGCAAGATCCTCTGGTTGCAAAGATCTAGGATGATTCTGTTAATATAGTCCTTCCCGCTGTTTGCATATGTAGCCACTGTTTCTAGACCATACTGTTAATACCTTTTTTTTTTTATAACTATGCCTTAAACTTGCAGTGTGCCCCAATGGAGCTCAAGAAAAGAAAACTTGTCACATGTATTGTTTTCCCATAGCCCACAGCTATGCTGATTTGTTTGAAGTTGTGAATTCTTTGGTCTGGAAAGCAAAACTTTTGCTATTCTATTTGTGGTGGTCCTTCGTCATTCTATCTGTATTCTAACTGCCTGGCTAGTAAGCTGTCACTTTTCATTGCATGTGTTCCGTGTGTTATTTTGACAGAACTCAGTCATACTACTTGCTTTAACAGTTTCATTATTGCAAAATTGAAAAGTTGGGCCCTGATGTTATGCTGTAGGTTCTTCATAAAGTTTTGCTAGATGGATAACATAGTAACCTTTTATTACATTTTCTCACAGATACGTTTTTGAGTATAGCATCTTCGTATCTCTTCTCAAGTGTTATTTATTTATTTTTTTAAGAGACAAGATCTTGTTCTGTTGCCCAGGCTGAAATGCAGTGGTTCAGTCATGACTCCTTGTTACCCGGAACACATGGGCTCAAGCGATCCTCCTACCTCAGCCTCCCAGGCATCTAGGGCCACAAGTGTGTGCCACCATGTCTACCTAGTTCATTTTTTATTTTTTGTAGAGCTGGGCTCTTACTACGTTGCTCAGGCTGGCCCCAAAATCCTGGCCTCAAGCTGTTCTCCCTCCTTGGCCTCCCAAAGCGCTGGAATTACAGGCATGAGCCACCATGCCCTGCTTTTTGAAAGTATTGTATTAATTTGTTGTGCCAACTGGAGAACTTTCTGTCATTTAGCTTTTGAAAGCTCAGAAATACCGATAAAATTATACACAAAATAAAATCTAATTTCTACCATAGTTTCAGGTTTTGGAGCCAAGAAAAGGATAGGGCGTAAGTACTTTACTTGTTTGTTTGTTTGTTTGTTTCGAGAGGGAGTCTTGCTCTGTCTCCCAGGCTGGAGTGTAGTGGGGCTGTCTTGGCTCACTGCAACCTCTCCCTCCCGCATTCGAGCGATTCTCCTGCCTCAGCCTCCCGAGTAGCCAGTACTACAGGCACACGCCACCACACCCAGCTAATTTTTATTTATTTATTTTTTTTGTAGAGATGGGATTTTACCAAGTTAGCCAGGCTGGTCTCGAACTCCTGAACTCAGGTGATCCACCCACCTTGGCCTTCCAAAGTGCTGGGATTACAGGCGTGAGCCACAGGGCCCAGCCTAGATAGGGCATAAGTAACTTTTCTGTAGATATTTGGTTTGATACAAAATTTAATCTCACTCTGGGGCCATATTGCCATTTTGTGTCCTCTGAAAGATTTGCAACCTTTCTCAGTGTCTTTTCAGTTAGACTGTTGTAGACAGTTACTCACTGTATTCAATATGCAATGGTAATTTTTGGCATTGAGGTCTGTGGTGAAGCCAGTAAAACCTCCTGTGGCTTGAACTGGTGGCTGGGCAAACTGAATCTGCTGGTTTTATGTGGGAGTGAGAGGGTACTTTCCTTCTTCAATTTAATCTTCACTGAGGGTGGGTGGTGGGATAGCGGTCATCAAATAGCTATCAAAAGATATACCTGGCTGGGCATGGTGTCTCTGCCTGTAATCCCAGCACTTTGGGAGGACAAGGTGGGCAGATCACCTGAGGTCAGAAGTTAGAGACCAGACTGGCCAACATGATGAAACCCCGTCTCTACTAAAAATACCAAAAATTAGCCAGGCATGGTGGCTCGTGCCTATAGTCCGAGCTACTTGGGAGGCTGAGACAGGAGAATCTCTTAAACCCCGGCAAGTGGAGGTTGCAGTGAGCTGAGATCATGCCACTATACTCCAGCCTGGGTGACAGAGCAAGACCCATCTCAAAAAAATTAAAAAATAAAAAACACAAAAAAGATATATCCTTAGCTCAGTCTACTCATTCAGTGATGTGGAAAACTTTTATCTGTAAAATTCTTTAGCATGACCTTGAAAACCTGACCCTGTGTGTGCCCAAAGATGAGTAACCACTGAGTTCCCATTGGTGTTTGGAATGATGTGCTTTCTTAGTAAATTGAAGCATACACTTTGGAGGTATATGCTTTCCTAATAATTTGAAGTCTGGGCTGGGTGCGGTGGCTCACACCTGTAATCCCAGCACTTTGGGAGGCCAAGGCGGGTGGATCACAACATGGTGAAACCCTGTCCGCTACAGAAATACAAAAAAAAAAAAAAATTAACCTGGCATGATGGCAGGTGCCTGTAATCTAAGCTACTTGGGAGGCTGAGGCGGGAGAATCGGTTGAACCCAGGAGGTGTAGGTTGCAGCGAGCCGAGATCATGCCATTGCACTCCAACCTGGGCAACAGAGCAAGACTCCATCTCAAAAAAATAATAATCGCAAGTCTGTCTCTGTAGGACTTAACCACACTTTTCCTAAGCATTGTCAGCTTAGAGCGTCATAAAACATGTTTTATTTTAGGATCCCATTGCTGTAAACAGGGGAATTTTAAAAATTTAATTCTTAGATGCATAATTTTGATCCAGAAGCATTACATTTTAAAATATCCTTTGAGGGGCCGGGCGCGGTGGCTCACGCCTGTAATCCCAGCACTTTGGGAGGCCGAGGTGGGCGGATCATGAGGTCAGGAGATCAAGACCATTGTGGCTAACATGGTGAAACCCCGTCTCTACTAAAAATACAAAAAAAATTAGCCGGGCATGGTGGCGGGTGCTGTAGTCCCAGCTACTTGCGAGGCTGAGGCAGGAGAATGGCATGAACCCGGGAGTGGAGGTTTCAGTGAGCCGAGATCACGCCACTGCACTCCAGCCTGGGGGACATAGCAAGACTCCGTCTCAAAAAAAAAAAAAGATCCTTTGAGGGAGGAAGGGGAAGTTTGCACTTATTGGTTGCCTGTGCTGCATCAGGAACTATTCTGGATGCTTCATACACAATATTACATTAAATTATTCAAGGTGGTTAGTACCCCATTTGCAGAAGAGAAAACTGAGGTATAGACTTGCTTAAGATCATAAAACTAGGAGACAGAAGAACTGTCACAGATTTTTAGTAGATTCTGTCATCAGAGAATTGATAAGAATAGAAATAGAGCTTTATAAGACAAGCTGTGGAAAATGCAGTCATACCCTGTATAACAACATTTCAGTCAACGGTGGACTGCATATACAACAGTGGTCCCATAAGACTTATAGTGCAGCTGAAAAGTTCCTATCAACTAGTGCTGTCATAATGTTTTTGCACAGCACATTGCCTTTTTTATGTTTAGATACACAAATACTACTGTTGTGTTCCAGTTGCCTACAGCATTCAGTACAGTAACATGTTGTACAGGTTTGTAGCCTAGGAGCAATAGGTCATACCGTATAACCTAGATGTGTAATAAGCCATAACATCTAGGTTTGTGTAAGTATACTCTATTATGATGTTCACACAATGATAGAAAGGTCTTAACATTAGCCTGGATGTGTAGTAAGCTATACACCATCTAGGTTTGTGTAAGTATACTCAGTTTTAATGTTTGCACAACAATAAAAATGCCTAACACATTTCTCAGAAAATGTTCCATCATTAACTGACATGTGACTGTATTGAAGTTCTAAATTTTAATATTATTTTGATTCTCTATTACCCTCATTCTATATTTTCTCTCTCTCTCTCTTTTTGTTTTTTTTTTTTGAGACAGAGTCTCGCTCTGTCGTCAGGCTGCAGTGCAGTGGCACCATCTCGGTTCACTACAACCTCCACCTCCCAGGTTCAAGTGATTCTCCTGCCTCTGCCTCAGCCTCACGGGTAGCTGGGACTACAGGTGCCACGCCCATCTAATTTTTGTACTTTTAGTAGAGACGAGGTTTCACCATGTTGGCCAGGATGGTCTGTCTCTGTCTCTTGACCTTGTGATCCGCCTGCCTCGGCCTCCCAAAATGCTGGGATTACGGGCATGAGGCACTGCGCCCTGCCCTTTTTTTTTTTTTTTTTTTTTTAAATATACAACTCATTTTTCTCCGGTATACTCTTTCAAATACTGTGTAAAGGACACTGCCAGTGAAGTAGGCAGTTAATTACAAATACAAAAGTTGAAAGAGTAGGCCGGGCGCGGTGGCTCAAGCCTGTAATCCCAGCACTTTGGGAGGCCGAGTCGGGCGGATCACGAGGTCAGGTGATCGAGACCATCCTGGCTAACACTGAAACCCCGTCTCTACTAAAAAGTACAAAAAACTAGCCGGGCGAGGTGGCGGGCGCCTGTAGTCCCAGCTACTCGGGAGGCTGAGGCAGGAGAATGACGTAAACCCGGGAGGTGGAGCTTGCAGTGAGCCGAGATTGCGCCACTGCACTCCAGCCTGGTGACAGAGTGAGACTCCGTCTCAAAAAAAAAAAAAAGTTGAAAGAGTAAACCTTAAAGGATTACTCTATTTCAAGGATTCCCAACCAGCCTACCACCAGTGGATGACAAATTAGCCACAATCTTGATCCCTTTCATCCTTAGGCCCACCAGAGCCCCTAGGCTGTTTTCTTCTCTGGTTGTTTCCTCCGTTTTCTCTATCATGGTGTACAGACATTGTCATTGTGTCTACCATGTAGGAAAATGTTTGGGAAGGTACTGCTTTCTTAGTAGTTATTTGGAAAGTCTTTTTTTAAAAGTAGAGGAATTATGGTTAACTTACATAAACTCACTCAAATATGGAAGAAAATATTTAGATTGCAACAAGAAAAATCAAGTTTGAATTTAGTTGTGACTGTTATAATTGTTCTTAAATATTTGAATGCTAGGGAAATTGAAGTGTTTATCATTTCCCTTTGTTTTTTATAACAAAGAAGTTTTTGAAATTGACTTAGAAATGCTGTTTTGGTTGTACCCCAGCCTCAGTATATCCTTCTATATTCATAGCTTCTGTGGACAGGAAACTTCCAAGGAGGAAAATGATTAGGCACCCAAGTTTACAGGTGGATTTTTCAAATGCAATCTGTAGGGTCTGCTTATAATGAAATTTGGGATAGCATTAACAGTTTATTGTGATTATGGAGAGCATAGAGGCCTCGAAGTCAGAAAATTTAGGTTTAAGTTATCATTTTTGATGGGGATTAACTGACAAAGAGGCAGGTGAAAGCTGTTTAGCACACAGTTGTCAAAGGGTAAACATTCTTTTACTGTCTTTTTAAAAATGTTTATACTTCATTGTGAGGAAAAAGTCATAAAGAAATGCAATATATATGTATATATTTATATATTAAAATATGTATTTACAGTTTAAAGAAAAATAAAATGGACTGGGCGTGGTGTCTCACATCTGTAATCCCAACACTTTGGGAGGCCAAGGCAGGTAGATCACTTGAGGCCAAGAGTTCAAGACCAGCCTGGCCAACATGATGAAACCCTCATCTCTAATAAAAATGCAGAAGTTAGCCAGGCATGGTGGTATACACCTATAATCCCAGCTACTCAGGTGGCTGAGGCACAAGAATCTCTTGAGCCTGGGAGGCGGAGGTTGCAGTAATCTGAGATCATGCTACTACATTCCAGTCTGGGTGACAGAGCAAGACTCTGTCTCAAATAATAGTAATAAAAATAAAATGAGCACATATAGCCACAGACATTACCAGTGTCTGCAGTCCTCTGTGTGACTTCTCAGTTATGTGTTAATCATTCTTTTTCTTTTCTATGTAGTTTTACCACAGATACATCTATCCCTAAATAGTCTATATGTAGTTTTGTTAATTTTGAACTTTATAAAAGCATCGTCTGTGTATTCTTGTCATTTGCCTTTTTAAAATGTAAACATTCTGGGCCAGGTGTCGTGGCTCATGCTTATAATCCGAGCACTTTGGGAGGCTGAGGTGGGCAGATCACCTGAGGTCAGGAGTTCAAGACCATCCTGGCCAGCATGGTGAAACTCCGTCTTTACTAAAAAAAATACAAAAGTTAGCTGGGTTTGGTGGCAGACGCCAGTAATTCCAGCCACTTGGGAGGCTGAGGCAGGAGACCCGCTTGAAACTGGGAAGGGGAGGTTGCAGTGAGCCAAAATCGCACCATTACATTCCAGCCTGGGCCACAGAGCAAGACTCCATCTCTAAAAAATAAAAAATAAAATTAAACATTCTGTTTTTGAGAGTTAGCCATATCCATATATGTGTATATGGTTCATTCATTTTCATGGCTACAGAGAATTACATTGTATAACTATATCACAATGTATCTGTTCTATTGCTAGTTATGATACTTTATTTTGGTTATGGAACCGTGCCTTTGTGAATATTCTTGGACTTATCACGAAGATATGCATGGAATTTCTTGGATATATGTAGAATTTCTTGGTTGTAACATGCTCATAATTACCTCCACTAGGTCATGCCAAAGTGTTTTCCCAAATGCTTGTGCCATCTTATACTCTCACCAGTAGCATGAGTTCCCATAGTTCTTTATCCTTACCTTTAACTGATACTATCAGGCTTTTTCTTTTTTGCTGTTTGAGTACGTAAGTAATGATGTCTCATGGTTTTAGTATGTGTATTCCCAGATATTGAGAGTTCCTACTATGTACCTGACTCTGTTCTTGTCATGGAGTATTGAACAGAATAGACAAAGGTCCAGGCCTTCAATGGGCTCTGCATTCTATTGTGTGTGGCCTGGGGAGGAAGAGAAGTTAGTAAGAAAATAAGCAAAATATATGCTATCTCAGGTGGTGATTAAAGCTGGTGGAAACAAAAGCCTAAAGCCTACATGGGGAATAAGAAGTTTATGGTTGGGAATGAGTAGCAATTTAAATTGGACAGTCAGGGAAGGCTTCACCGAGACAGTGACACTTTAACAAAGACCTAATAGAAATGACGGTAGTCACCATGTGTTATCCTAGGAAAGAGCATTTCAGGGAGAGGAAGCAACAAATGCAAACGCCTTGAGGGGGAACATGACTGATGTATCCAGGAATGAGGCAGCCAGTGTGACTGGAACACAGTTAGCCAGGGTATGGAAAGCAGAAGATGAGGTCAGAGAGGCAGCCAAATCACAAAGGGTTTTCTACACCCCTGGATGGACTTTAGCTTTCACCCTGTGTGAGACGGGAAATGGAGATGATGTAACCTGACTTTAGTTTTTAAAGTAATACTTAGGCATTTACCTGGTTACTAATTGTTTTTCCTCATATGTGAAATGTCTATTCATGTATTCTTTATTGATTCTGATTCCTAGGAGTTCTTCATATATTCTGGGCTGGTCTTTTATCAGTAATGTGTTTTGCAGATGTCTCTTCCTGGTTTGTGATTTTACTTTATAGTGTCTTTTGAAGAACAGAAGTGTGGTATGGTCAAATTCATTAAACTTAACCTCTTTAAGTATCTCTGGTGTACATAATTGGAGTAATCATAATCTATAGATTAAGACAGTCTCTCATCAATAGTCCAGCATGGGCCTCTTTTTATTGATTGGTTTGTTTGTTTGTTATAATGAATAAGTGAACCCACCACCCACTACGAAAGCTAGAACCTTGCAATAACTTATATTTACCTGTTTGATCCTCTCCTGCCACTCTATACTTGAGGAAACCATTATCCAGATTTCAGTATTTATTCATTTACTTTCCATTGTATATAGGTTTTTAAAAATATTTAACTGACAAAGATTGAATATATTTAAGTTATACAGTGTGATTTAATATACATATACATTGTGTAATGATTACTACGTGATATTAACACATCCATCACCACCCATTCTGTACACTAGATCCCAGAACTTATTCATCTTGTAACTGAACATTCCTATTTTTTGACCAACATCTCCCCATTTTCCCCACCCTCAAGCAAGCCCTTGGCAACCACTGTTTTACTCTCTGCTTCTGAGTTTGACTTTTTTAGATTCCACATGAACTCTACTAGGTATTTATCTTTCTGTGTCTGGCTTCACCGAACATAATATGTTCTCTAGGATCATCTGTGTTGTCACAAATGGCAGGATTTTCTTTTTTGTAGCTGAATAATATTCCGTTGTATATATTTACCACTATTTATTAATTCATCTGTTGATGGACATTTAGATTGTTTCCCTATCTTGGTTATTGCGAATAATGCTGCAATGAACATAGGGGTTCAGATGTCTCTTCAAGATACTGATTTCATTTCCTTTGGATATACACCCAGAAGTGGGATTGCTGGATCTTACGGTAGTTCTGTTTTTAAGTTTTTGAGGAACCTCCATGCTGTTTTCCATATTAGCTGTACCAATTTATAATCCCACCAACAGTGTACACACCCTCACCAGCACTTGTTATCTCTTGTCTTTTTTATAATACCCATCCTAAAAACTATGAAGTAATACCTCATCATGGTTTTGATTTGCATTTCTCTGATGATTAGTGATGTTGAGCACTTTTTCATATACCTGTTGGCCATTTGTATGTCTTCTTTGGAACATTGTGTATAGTTTTATATCCTTGATAAATATTCTTAAGAGATATGGGTACATAAAAAGGAATGAAATGCTGATGCATGCTACAACATAGATGAACCTTGAAAATACTATGCTAAGTGAAAGAAGACAGTCAAAAAGACCACATACTTTATCAAAAGTATCCAGAACAAGGAAATCTATAGAGACAGAAAGTAGGCTAGTGTTTGCCACAGGAGGGAGGGTCGGGGACAGGGTTTCTTTTTGAGGAGATGAAAATGTTCTAAAATTGTGGTGATATTTGCACATATCTGTGATATTAAAGTTAACTTTGTTAATGTGGGAGGAAGTGTGGGTGTGTTTGGGATACGTTTAAATCATTTTGGGACTGATTTTTTTTTTTCACTTTATATTGCTAAGATTTATTTTGTGTAGCTGTAGGTCATCCATTTCTTTTGTTGTTTGTTTGTTTTTGTTTTTTATTTTTGTTTGTTTGTTTGTTTTGAGACGAGTCTTGCTTTGTCACCCAGGCTGGAGTGCAGTGGCGTGATCTCAGCTCACTGCAAGCTCCGCCTCCCGGGTTCACACCATTCTCCTGCCTCAGCCTCCCCAGTAGCTGGGACTATAGGCACCCGCTACCATGCGTGGTTAATTTTTTGTATTTTTAGTAGAGACAGGGTTTCACCGTGTTAGCCAGGATGGTCTTGATCTCCTGACCTCGTGATCCGCCCGCCTCAGCCTCCCAAAGTGCTGGGATTACAGGTGTGAGCCACCACACCCGGCCCATCCACTTAACTTCTATACTATAGTTTATATGTTCATTCTCCTGTCACATTTCAGTTGTTCTTAGGTATTACTATGATGAATCATGCTGTTGGGAACATTTCTATGCATGTCCCCTAGTACAGGTTTAAGTTTTTCTGGGTATTTGTGTAGGAGTATAATTGCTGAGTCATAAGGTATATGAATGTTGATTTTTTTTTTTTTTTTTTGAGACAGAGTCTCACTCTGTCGCTCAGGCTGGAGTGCAATGGCACGATCTTGGCTCACTGCAACCTCCGCCTCCTGGATTCAAGCAATTCTTTTGTCTCAGCCTCCCAAATAGCTGGGATTACGGGTGTCCGCCACCACACCCAGCTAATTTTTTGTATTTTTAGTAGAGACAGGGTTTTGCCACATTGGCCAGGCTGGTCTTGAACTCTTGACCTTAGGTAATCCACCCGCCTTGGCCTCCCAAAGTGCTGGGATTATAGGCATGAGCCACCATGCCCAACCATGAATGTTGAACTTTATGAGGGTGGTGATATTACTTGACATTTCCACCAGCAGCGTTTGATTTGCATTTCTCTTGTCACCAATGAGACTGAACATACATGTTTCCTTCTCTGTGAAATACTAGTAGATGTTTTTTGACCATTTTTCTGTTATACTGTTTGTGCTTTTCCTGTTGGCTTTTAGCAACTCTTTATTTACTTCTGATACTGATCCTTTGTCTTATATAAGACAGCAAATATCTTCTAATTTGTAATTCCTCTCTTCTCCCACTTTCTTCTGTCATCTAATGAACAAGAATACTTGATTTTAATATTGTCAGATTTATCTTTTATAGTTAATATTTTCTGTTTTATCTGAGAAACCTTTTTTTGTCCAGATGAGAAGAATGTTCCCTTTGATTTTTTACTAAAAGATGCAAGGTTTGGGACATTTAAGTCCTTGATCCATCTGGAGTCGTGTTTTTTTGATATGAGGTAGGGACCTGATTTTATCTTGTGCCATATAGAAAACCTTTTTTGTCTTTGTGGTATAATCTCTCCTTTCCTCTAGTAATCTGACATGTCACCTCTCATGTACCAGAGTTTTAGAACTGTAGGTTTGTTGCTTGACTCTGTGTTTTACTGGTCAGTTGGTCTGCCTATCCCTAGACCAGTACCACACTTCAGAAAACTGGATGAAGAACATTGATGACCACCACAGCTAGCCCACCTCTAGGCCAGTGGGTATGGGGGTTCTGTGAAGAAAACAAGCTAAAATACAACCCAACAGCAACAATTGAAAGGACTGTAGTATGCAGTATCCTTGGTAGAGAGCCAAGTTTCAATTAGAACAAGATAAAGAAAATGTTCAGAGATATAATGAGATTCTGCTGATGGTGTACTGTGAATTCCACAGAATTTAGTGGTAGAGAGTTGGCAGAGAATGGGGCAGAAGAAAGGATGTATCGTTACCTTCTAGGGATGAGAACATGGGATATTAAGGGGAACATGATGATTAGGGGCTTTTTGCAGTGACCAAAATGAATAGGGAGAAAAGGCATAAAGAGATTATTCCTAGTGGGATGATTTCTGGGGGCAGATTGTGATAGTGGGGCTGTGAATATTGAGGATTAGGGAGGGAAGAGTATTATCTTGGATGCACCAAGCCAATCCCCCTCTTAGCCTCTTTCTGGGAAGGGTCAATTTTACTGTGAGCTCACAAGACTTGTTGACTCCTGTTCAAGTCAGGAAGCCAGTGTGACTAAAAAACAAGTATTTTAATCCCTCAGGGCCCACTTTTGAATCCTGTCGGGAGACATGTGGTCTTGCCCTACAGTGCTGTCTTGGGTACCTGGCTTTGAAGATATTTTCATTGTCTTAGGTGTTCTAGAGTTGCACTCTGATGTAGGTCATTTTTTGCTTGTTAGCTTTAATCTTGCTTAAAATTAAATACCCAGAATTCTGAAGATTATCATCTTTCATTAGTTCTGAAAACTTTTCCACCATTTTCTCTTGAAGTATTACATTTTCCCAATCTTCTCTGTTTTCTCCTTCTAGAAATCCTGTTTGATACCTGTGGTACATTCTAACTCTGAATCTGGTAACTCATATTTTCCATCCCTTTGAATCTCTACAACATGCTGGGTAATTTCTTCACTTTTGTTTTTCAGTTCATTAATTCTTTCTTTACCTTTGTCTGGTGTGCTATTTATTTTTTTTTTCTAGTCTTATCCTTTTGTTAGTCTGTCTTTTAATTTCCTCTTTTGTTTTTTAAAAGTGCTGATTTATATCCTGTATCTGATAATTCCAATATTCATAGTCTTTATGGTTCTTATCGTTTGTTTCTGTTTGAAGTTTGATTGTGATCTCATTGTTCTTGAATCTTTACCTAAGGGAATTGCAGAAGCCTGGGTCAAAGTACTTCTTTTAAAAAATATTTGCCAGATGCCTAAGGGCACTTCCAATCCAACACCAATTGAAGCTAAGTTTTTGGATTGGATTATTTTGGGCCACACAAGTAGTGTGAATTCCAGCCACAAACCCAGGGGTTTGTGGTTATAAATTCTATGGGGAAAAATGTATTTTTACTTCCCTGTTTCTCCCCATAACCAAAGCCCAAACAGGCATGTGTTCTCTCTGATTTGTGGGGGGAGGAACATCACCCACTGAGAGCACCCTTAAGCATCTTGGCTTAATGTAGTGGTCTCTGCTGGGACCTCCCACTGTGATCAGGCTTCAAACTCTGTGTCTTGGCTTCTTGGCCAGCAATCCATTACAACCAAAGATCCCTATAAGACCATAGCAGATTAGTGTTTGTCCCCAAGGAAAACTCCTTGCGTCTAATCTAGTTTAATATTTCTGTTTGAAATATTCTGTTTGAGCTTTCTTACTGTGACTGGATTCCAAGAAATTCCTTTTGTTTCCTTACATTTAAAAGTTTTCATTTATTTTCTACCTTGTCTGTAAACATGTATAAAAATAACAATAGAACAAGTAGTTCTTCAGTCTTCTTTGCCATAAACTAATTAGCAGAATGGCTTCGCCAGACTTGGCCAGAATTTTAGTTTGTCAGTACTAGGATAGCTTGATATTGTGTACATTGTGATTACAAACTACTCGAAAGGCAAAGAAAACATACAAATAAAGTACAGGCAAATACAGGAAACAATAGCTCCCTAATGAGGCCCAAATGTTGTTTTGTATTTGAAGTTAGTTTTTAAGAATATTTGATTCTAAGAAGGGGCAGGTTGATTTACAGTAAACTGAATATGATTGTAAATGGAAGATATCATTTCAAGGGAAGGTAAAAGGCGATTTGGAAGAAGAATATGATAAGCCTAAATTCAAGACAAATGTAAAACAATTTCTACCCAGTTAAATAGCTTTTAGACAATCAGCAACAAAAAAAAGTATTAACACGTGTTCATTCATCGCATACCTTGGGCATATTTTTTATGGATACTTCATTGAATGTTTTGGAAGATATAGAATTGAGGGTTATATGAGAAGCAATCACCTATTCTAAGCAGCTTCCTGTACCCTTATCCTTATTATCCTATGACTGTGTGTGGTGTTTCCATATAACACTATTCTCATAGTGTTAAGTGCACCCAAAGAGTATTTGTTGGCTCTGGCTGATTGGCCATTTACGCTATTTACTATTGTTCACAAGGCTAGTTGTTATTTTACTTTTTAATTTTATGCATTGTTGTTCCTAGACTGTAAGGTTGGGAACAAATTTGACTAATTTTTTTATTTTTATTTGCTCTTTTATTCAGCAGACATTTATAAGGTGTGTGCTGTATGTCACACCTTTCACTGGCCACTAGAGTTACCGTCAAGAGAAGAACAGGCTATGACCTTTGCCCTCATGGAGCTTGCAACCTATTAATAATAATTTTTAAAATTCCACAAATAAATATATAATTGCAACTGTGACAAGTGCTAGAGAATAGAAGACCATGGTACTGTAAGAGTTTAGGAGAGCCTGGGCATGGTGGCTTGTGCCTGTAATCCCAACACTTTCGGAGGCTGAGGCAGGAGGATAATTTGAGCCCAGGAGTTCAAGACTAGCCTGGGCAACATAGTGAGACTTACATCTCTACGAAAAGTAAAATAAATTAGCTGGGTATGGTGATGTACACTTGTGGTCCTGCTACTCAGGAGGCTGAGGTGGGAGGATTGCCTGTGCCTGGGAGGTCAAGGCTGCAGTGAGCTGTGATTGCACTACGGCACTCCAGCCTGGGCAACAGAGCAAGACCCTGTCTCAAAAAAAAAAAAAAAAAAGAAAGGTTTAGGAGAGAGGGATTTACAGAAGTTCATACAAGAAATTGTGAGATCCTGAACCAAGTTCAAAACACTTCAGATCTTCACATTTCTTATTTGAAAGATTGATCACTTGGTTTATCCAATATGCTTTAAGGATATCCTATGCACATAGTCACCCTACTTTACCAGGGAGGAAAAAATGGCCCTGGCAAAGATCCCATTAACTTTTCTGGACCAAATATCCTGTGACCCCTGTTATGAGAGTGAATGTGTCGTTCCTTCTCCCCAAACCATTGTAGTGGAGAGTTTGAAGGAGTGCCTTTGATGACACATTCCTCAGGGCATGGCCAGTGGTTTATCTCTAAGAAGCCTTATAATCGGCCAAGCGTGGTGGCTCATGCTTGTAATCCCAGCACTTTGGGAGGCCGAGGTGGGTGGATCACCTGAGGTCAGGAGTTCAAGACCAGCCTGGCCAACATGGTGAACACCATCTCTTCTAAAAATACAAAAAGAAATTAGCCAGGTGTGGTGGCGTGCACCTATAATCCCAGCTACTAGGGAGGCTGAGACAGGAAAATCACTTGAACCTGGGAGGTGGAGGTTACAGTGAGCCAAGGTTTTGCCATTGCACTCCAGCCTGGGTGACAGAGCAAGACTATGTCTCAAAAAAAAGCCTTATAATCAAAGTGGATTCCAAATTTGGAGTTTTGGTGGCAGTGGTGATGGCTGGTTAGATTTCAAAAGCTACTTTTGGAATTGAGTGTTACACAGTCAGATTTAAATAAAGAGCGCTAGTTTCAGCCTGTATCAGAAATGTTTAAATGTACATTTTGTTTTTATGACCAAAACCAATTATAGTACCTAGTGGAGTTATTTTAAGTTACTCATCTCCTGCCCTTTGAAGACTTTTCAGATATTTTAAATGAATAAGGTAGGAGGAATTTATACTGTTATTTTTGTGGGTTTTGCAAGGATATTTAATATTTTTATATGTATGCAAACTGCCAGAATAATTCTCAGTGGATTGTGCTTAAATTGTTATTGTCATAATTGAGTCATCTATGTTTGTGGTTGACTTTGAGAGAGATTTTTGCCCCTTACTTGTAGAATTATTGATGTTATTTTTAACTAATTCAAAAGTCCTTGGATATGCACTTAAAATTTTTTGACAAATTTGTGCAAAACTAAAAATAGTTATAATGAAGTTGTTTTTCAGTCACATAGTGGCTGCTCTCAGAGGCTAAAACTATCTCTGAAGAATGTTCTTGTACTTATGCCAAGAGGCTTCTGGGATGGGCATATTTTTAAGAACTTAGAACATAAACAACTGTGATCTGTGGTAAGAGATTTAAATGACCTCATGATGACAACAAGAACAAAGCATTTTTTAAGTTATCATGGTGGTGGGTGCATTTATTTCCATGTGTTTCTTATGCTACTATTTGGGTGTATTAAGTGAGAGCCAGGCAAAAAAATTACAGACTGTATTGAACTGAAGATACTGTTTCTTTATTGTTATAAACAAAGTACCAGAAAAACATTATTTCCTAAGAGTAAACATTTCATGAATTATTTTAGAGCTATAGGTCCTTTTCTTTTTTTGTTTTTAACCACATGAACCACTTGGGGATGAAGGCCATTATTTCGATCCTAAAGTTTTGATTCATTTTCTGTTGGAGAGAATATATTCCAAACATGAAAGATCAAACAGTTGGCTTGAAATAAGAGTCCCTCCTTTAAGACAGATCAATTAAGTGTTTATTAAGTATTTACTATGTGTCTGGCACTATGCTAAATATTATGGAATACTAAAGAAGGTGACTTTAAGCTGCTTTTGGTCTAGTTAGAAGAAAGGACTGCTCAGATGAAACTTATAAATTAAGAAGACATTATGTAATCAAGCACCAAATAAGATACCATCACTTATGTGGTTCAAATATTGACATAGCCCTTTTTTTTAGAAATGATTTTTAATCATTGTCTAGAACAGTGATTCTTAACTACAGGTAATTTTGCCCCCCAAGAGGATATTTGGCAATGTCTGGAGACATTTTTGATTGTTAACACCTGGGGCTACTAGCATCTAGTGGATAACCAGAGATACTGCTAAATAACTTCCAATGTACAGGATAGCCCGTCACAACAAAGAATTATCTGGTCCAAAATAACAATAATGCTGAAATTGAGAAAATTTCTGATGTAGAACCTACAAATGTCAATGCTGGTAATCTTCAAAGTTATGGTAATTGACTTTCATCTTCCCCCAGGCTAGACCTGTTCAGCTCCTATAAATGTTCTTTACCTTAAGCCCTTGGATCATTACACAGAGATGATCTTTGGATATCATAAACCTCCTGAACTTTGCATGCAAGTTTTTCCAGTACAGTGCTAGAGAGAGAGTCCATAACTTTTATCAAAATCTCATGCTATCCATGCCTCCAAAAAAGGTTGAGACACATCAACCCAGTCCTCTAGTCACCTGAGAGACAACAACACAGAACCCTCCTTAGCATCGTGGTGATTTAGAAGAAGAGCTTGGATCAAAATCAGAAAATAACGTTTTTGGTGAAAAAATTTCTGTATTTAGTATTTTGAAGTAATAAAATCTTAATGCATGAGGAAATTATAGTAGGATACTTTCAAAGATTATTGAACATCATATGTAATGATATATTACTGTACATTTAAAATTTGAGACTGAACTGATTGTGTGTTCACCTACAGGTAGAATACATAAATTATTTTGTTATTCGAAATCAACTTGTTTTATCAGAATTTGCTGCTTTCTCTCAAATGAAGATCCCAGTTTACTTTTCTTAGATGCTGTTTATCTGTTGAATCAGAGATCTAAACATGGTTTTATATTACACATTTCTCCTGAAAACTATTTACTAAAGTGAATTATGTTTTTCTCATAAGAAACATTTTTAAATTGAGAATTACGTTCTGATTTTGCATCCTGTAAGTTAGAGATCCTAACAGCAGTATGTCATAAAAACAAATCTATGTTACCTTGGGTGTGTAGGTTAACATTAATACTTTTCTAAGCTATAGAAATTTGGAGATTAAGTGTTGGGTTAAAAACCAAGGAAGGTCTTAGAGATCTATTTCAGCTGTTTGAAACTCTTTGAAGCTCAAGGCCCAAAAGCACTACTTTTAGTTGTTTTATATATTTTTACTTCTACCAAATGTTTTGAGGGGGAAAAATCAGTGCACGTGGGAGGAAAGGGTTGCATACTTCTGATCCAAACCATTCATTTTGCAGATAAGGAACCAGAGGCCCAGAGTTTTAGATTTTATTATTGGGCTATATATTTCTTCATTCTGTAAGTCAAACTAGCATTTTAGGTGTATCTGATAATAGTTGAGAGGATGACCAGGAATTCAAAATTTAGCTGTGCAGCTTCCTACCTCCATGTTCTTAGACAAATTGCTACATGTTCTCAGTCTCTATATACTCATAAGCAAAAGAGAATTATATTTAGTATAGTTTCTACTTTCTTAGAATTTAGAATGTGTCTGAGAAGATGATCCGGATTGATCACGTCTCATTTTTTTTAATGAATTTTGTGTCATCTAAATATTTGAAGATCCACCCAAGTATGTCCTCTAAACACTACTACAAAATAAAAAACATCTTTATTATCAAAGGGGACAGCACAGTATTTACATTTCCTTTACTTTGGCAATAATGAGGGTCTTTGTAAACTGATAGATCAGCCTTAGGGCTTTTTCTCCCACCTTCTTACCCCCTCTCATTATTGCATAAGATACCTAGAAACGTGAATCAGGAACAGCAGATCATAGGAAGAAAGACTTTTTGAGATGAAATATAAGAGCAAGTAGCAGCATTGAAAGAACTAAACCATATGAAATAGAATGTGAACTTGGTGATCCTTTTGATCTTTTCTATGTGGCCTCACAAGAGTGCTTGAGAAAAGATTGAGAATCCTTTGCTCATGGGATAGTTCAACAGGGATTCCTTACTAAACAATTTTTGTTCAAAACCAGTAGTTTGCAGAGAACACAGGCTTTCACTTGGATGACAGAAGCACGTGGGGTAATTAAAGACAAGAGAAGCCACTTGTCTTTTGCTACAAAAATTAATTAGTATCCTGAGAAGAATTAGTTCAGAAGTTTTCTTAGCATCTCAAAACAAAAAAGTTTAGAGAAATGAAGCCTGAGCCTAAATACAGTGTTTTTCTTTAGTGGCTTGACCATGTATCAAGTTGCTAGGTTTGTTTGGTGGTTTGTTTTGATTTTGTTTGGTTAGGTTTATTGTTGTTTGTTATTAGGAAATAACTTTTGTACAAGTTGGTCCTATGTCACTGTATGATATTGGGGTATTACAGATATTTACCATTGCATGTTATCTTTGTTACTCTACTAAATATGCGTAAATTATATTTTTCTTTGTAAATTATATGTTTAAGTGATTGCCAGACAATAAGACATTTTAAGCTAAACTATTTGGATTTTTTCCCTCAGGTCTTAAAGAAAGTGCAGAAGAGATGGTCAAGAACAAATTGGAAGGAAAAGATAAACTGACCCCTTGGGAACAATTTTTAGAGAAAAAGAAAGAGAAAAAAAGGCTGAAAAGGAAACAGAAGGTATCAGCGATAATTATGACCAAATGTTTGTTGAATACCAACCATGTATCAGATGGTACCAGGTGCTTGGGATCCATTATCTCAAAATGTAACCACTCACTGAAGTAGGCCTTGTCATCATCCCAATTTTAAGAAAGAGGAAAGTGAGAATGCAGTAAGTTAAGTATTTTCAGCATGGCCACCTAATGGCATGCAAAGCCTGGTCACAGTCCAGAGCCACTTCAACTGCTGCATTCTGACATTTTACATTTACATGCCACCTACATAAAACATATAGTTCAGTTAATATCTAGATACAAGCAGTATGATTCTGTTCGGTGTTTCTGAGCAAAAGAGGTACATACAGACTTTTTTTCCTTGAGGATATGTGCACATAGAGGTTTTTAACATGAGTGAAATTATGCCATACTTTCCATCTCTCAACCTGCATTTTCGCCTTGCAATATTATCTTATGGCTCATCCATCACCTTATTGTCATTAAATTCCTTTATCAAGAGTATTTCCTGGGCGGGTGCGGTGGCTCATGCTTGTAATCCCTACACTTTGGGAAGCCAAGTCAGGTGGATCACCTAAGGTCAGGAGTTCGAGACCAGCATGGCCAATATGGCAAAACCCCGTCTCTACTAAAAATACAAAAATTAGCTGGGCGTGGTATCACGCATCTGTAATCCCAGCTACTTGGGAGGCTGAAGCAGGCGAATCACTTGAACCCCAGGAGGTGGAGGTTACAGTGAGCCAAGATTGCACCACTGCTCCCCAACCTGGGCGACAGGGCAAGACTCTGTCTCAAAAAAAAAAAAAAGAGTATTTCCTCTGTGTTAACATGGTGTCTGTGGACAATATGATTTGACTCACGTTGTTCAGGGAATAACATCTTTTCCAGAGTTTTCCAGAGTTCTCAGTAATAGCACAGATCACTTAGGTTTTTGCCACTAAAAATGCTCTTGTCACTGAAATGCAGCATTCTGGCGGTGGTGTGCCTTAGAGCATTATCACTGATAATGACAAAATTTTGCAACTTGGGGCATCTTAAAATTATTAATTCTAGTCCAACCCTGTTTTACAATTGAAAAAAAAATTAGCTGATTAATCTGAGGTTACACAGCATACCAGTGGCCAAGCTGAGACCAGAATCCACAATTACTCAGACCAGTGTTCTTTCTTCTGTTCTCTACTATACTGTTTCTATACTGTGTCTTCTTATAATGTTTTTGGTACAGCTTTGACTTTTAGTGCTGTAAAAGTAGAGAGATGCAAAGCTGAGTGATGCAGTGGAGTAATTTTTATACTTCTATTGTAGTCAGTGTTTGTGGAAATGGATAGTAAAATGGAGAAATTGGGTGTTTTGGGAAAAATTCTGTCAGACTGTGTTTTTATTCTGCTCTCACATTACAGCTGTCAACACAGAAGAAGACTTCTGTGACCAAATGGGTAGGGAGATTTCTCCACACACTAATCAATGGACACCAAGTGGGTGTCCTCCAATTCCAACACTACCTGGAGATAGTTTCAGATCCCATAGGTTGGAGGCTCAGTCCCCAAGACTGTGTCCACCCTTTCAGCCACCAGTCCGACGTCTGAACATCCAGAATTTCTGACTGACTGGCTTTAAGTTGGGGTTCTCATGACCCCCTCTTTAGGTTCAGTTAATTTGCTGGAGTGGCCACAGACCTCAGGGAAACACACACATTTGCTGGTTTATCATAAAGGATATTACAAAGGATACAGAGGAAATAGGGTAAGGTATGGGGAAGGGGTGTGGAGCTTCCATGCCTCTGTGGGCACTCCACCCTCCAGGAACCTCCATGTGTCTGGCTACCCAGAAGCTCTGTGAACTCGTTTCTCTTGGTTTTTTATGGAAGCTTCGTGATGCCAGCATTCCTTTTCCACAGAGTACAGGGCAGGACTCTGTCTGGGGAAGGTCTTAAGATACACAGTCAGAAAGGGGAGGGAAGAGTACAGTCCTGCCCTTAAGACCGAACACAAAGGACTATAGCAAGGGCTAAGGAACTTACGAGCCAGAACCCATGTATGAAAACAATATACATGTAACACCACATGGGGTAAGAGCCCTGCTCCCATTGATGTGCTGACGAACTCTCTTCTTCCCTAGAACTCCTTTTCAAACTCAGTAGGCTGCAAAATATCTTTTAAATGAAATAACTCCACAAATGTTAAGTTATCTGTTTACTGGAAATGTCTCAAGTGGGCCCTTATGGGGTCAATAAAGTAGTCACTCTGAGAATTGTAGCAGCTATTCTGTTTGATTTTCATTTGCAGGGAGCTTCGAGCTTATGCTTTTACTTTTTCCGTTCATTTGGGCTGAGTCTGGACTCGTTTGTCAGCAGCATTCAAAATATATTGTTGAATGTCCAGGGTGTTCTATACCCTACAATACTCAGTACTGGACTTGACTCCAACAGATCCTTTCCGACTCCACGGGTTCTTTGTATATAGAAGAGTTTCAAGAATTTTCTTCAAGTTAAAAATATTTTTGCCCCTTTGTTCCTCAGTGGTTTCAATTTTGATACTGAAAAATTATGACTGAAGAAATGAATACATGTTTTATGCCATGTTATCTAGTATTTTGATCTAGCGGTTGTTTAGATCTATAAAGCAGTTAAAGAAATGTGTGAGTAGATACATAGCAAATATTCTTCATTGAAAGTATGGTACTGCTGAATCCATATAATAGTTTGGTAAAAAAAAAAAAAAATTCTTAGAAGCACTTGTTCTGGCTGGGCACGGTGGCTCATGCCTGTAAACCCGGCAGTTTGGGAGGCCAAGGTGGGCTGATCACGAGGTCAGGAGATCGAGACCATCCTGGCTAACACAGTGAAACCCTGTCTCTACTAAAAATACAAAAAAATTAGCTGGGCATGGTGGCGGGCGCCTGTGGTCCCAGCTACTCAGGAGGCTGAGGCAGGAGAATGGCGTGAACCCAGGAAGTGGAGCTTGCAGTGAGCCGAGATTGTGCCACTGCACTCCAGCCTGGGCAACAGAGCAAGACTCCATCTCAAAAAAAAAAAAAAAAGAAGCACTTGTTCTTGGCTGGGCGTGGTGGCTCACGCCTGTAATCCCGGCACTTTGGGAGACTGAGGCAGGTGGATCACCTAAGGTCAGGAGTTCAAGACCAGCCTGCCCAACATGGTGAAACCCGTCTCTACTAAAAATACAAAAAATTAGCCGGGTGTGGTGGCAGACGCCTGTAATCCCAGCTACATGGGAGGCTGAGGCAGGAGAATCACTTGAACCTGGGAGTCAGAGGTTGCAGTGATCTGAGATCACGCCACTACACTCCAGCCTGGGCGACATGAGTGAAACTCTGTCTCAAAAAAAAAAAAACCAGAAGCACTTGTTCTTAAAAGGACATTAATGTCAAAATAAATACTCTTTAGGGCTTGAGTGGTTCTTTTTGCATGCAGGATGTTTAGCAATAATGGCATTCTAAATATTTTTGTTTAAATGGCTAGAGATGTTTTAGATTCCTAGAGATAAATTCAGTCTGGTTAGCCTGATCTTAGTTCACATATGTTCTATTTATTTTATAGATTTGATTGCTGTATTTAAATTTGCTAATTTAGTAAAGAGTCTATTCAAATTAGATTAGGAAAAATTTAACCAGCAAACTTACTTAAAAATAGCCTGACAGTTTTTAGGGGTAGCTTATAGATAAAACAAGATAATTGTTAAAGTTGGGAGATGAGAACAGAGGGTTCATTACATTGTCCTAAACAACTTTTATGTCTGTTTTAAATTTTCATAATAAAAATTATTTTCTTTAATTAACCAACAAATAAATTGTTGTAACTAGTAATTTAAGAGATAATTCACAATGCACTATTTCGAGTTATTCAGTCACTGTCATTTTTCAGTTTTATGAGAGAAAAGGCCACCTCTCATTACTGATCACCCATCTAATAGTATTCTTCTTCAGATCTTCCCCTTCAAATGTTTGCATCACTTTGTCTCTCCTAACCCTTCCTATCTTGAATTATTTTTATTTATGTATTTGTCTATTTATGTGTTTATGTGTCTGATTTCCTTTAATAGATGGTAAAATTTTTGAGGGCAGAAACCATGTATCTGATAACTTCCATTTCTCCCAAAAGGCTTACATGGTTTCCTGCATTTATTAAGTATTCTATATTTTTTTGTTTGTTTGTTTGTTTGTTTTGAGATGGAGTCTCGCCCTGTTGCGAGGCTGGAGCGTGGTTGCACCATCTTGGCTCACTGCAACCTCTGCCTCCTGGGTTCAAGCGATTCTCCTGCCTCGCCTGCCAAGTAGCTGGGATTAGAGGTGCCCGCCACCATGCCTGGCTAACTTTTATATTTTTAGTAGAGACAGGGTTTCGCCTTGTTGTCCAGGCTGGTCTCGAACTCCTGACTTCAAGTGATCTGCTCACCTCAGCTTCTCAAAGTGCTGGGATTACAGACGTGAGCCACTGCGTCCAGCCTCTGTAATTATTTGTTGAACAAACAGAATAATTTAGGTGGGAGTTGCTTATAAACTGGTCCATTTAAAAACTGGTTTACTTTTTTATTATTATTATTATTATTTTTTGAGACGGAGTCTCGCTCTGTTGCTTAGGCTAGAGTGCAGTGGCACGATCTTGGCTCACCACAACCTCCGCCTCCTGGGTTCAAGTGATTCTCCTGCCTCAGCCTCCTGAGTAGCTGGGACTACAAGTGTGCACCACCATGCATGGCTAATTTTTTTGTAGTTTTAGTAGAGATGGGGTTTCACTGTGTTGGCCAGGCTGGTCTCGAACTCCTTACCTCGTGATCCACCCGCTTTGGCCTCCCGAAGTGCTGAGATTACAGGCCTGAGCCACCACGCTTGGCCACTGGTTTACTTTTAGATTGAACTACTTGGTTTAAAAAAAATGCATAGTTTTTCTTGGTATACATTTATTATAATTCTTATAATAATGAAATTTTGTATTTTTATATTCAACTTTAAGGCTCTTGCTGAAGAGGCCAGTGAGGAGGAACTTCCCTCTGATGTTGATTTGAATGACCCATACTTTGCTGAAGAAGTTAAAAAAATAGGTAAGCCAGCTCATATCTGTAGTTTTCAATTAGAATCTAAACAAAAAGATGAGGTGCATGGAAGCAATATAAACTAATCATTCTTTTAAAATTGCTAGTATTTGTGCAATTTAGTGACTTACAAGCAAGTCTGTCCTGTGGCATACAATCATTGATCTGATTGGGAAGGGCCAGCTCGTCCCTTCTACATACAAGGGGTAATTTTAATATAGGAGGCTTTTGATAATGTGGGTAATAATTTACTAGGGATTCCTTTCCGGGAAATATCCTTATTGCCAGTCAGATCAACTCTATAAAAGAATGAGAGGAAATAGAAAGAGGAATAATTATTTACTTGTGTGCTTTCTCTGATTTTTAATAGCATATCCATTCTGGGTCCCTCTCAGCAAAGTCTATCAAGAATTAAAAGTATGAAACGAATTTGTTTATATGTGCATGTTGATATGTGTATAATTTTTAAATTTATGCATATATTTAAATTTCATATAAAAGCTTTTTCTGCTGAAATATACAAAAGCATCTATGTTTCATTTTATCCCTTTTGTACTCATTATGCTTAATTATAGTTAAAAAGCCAGCTTTCCTTACTCTTTTTCCTTGAATCCCTAAATTATCTGGTATCTGATTTCCTATATCCAGGGAGCCTTGTTTGCACCTCATATGCACTACTCATTCTTTCTTTCCTCCATTGTGTGGAGGAAATGTGTATGTGTAAATGTGTTTGGTAAGGTTCAGGTCATACTTGGTAAGTCAGTACAGAAATCACTGTAAGCACTTACCATTTGTTCTCATGCATTTTGCCTTCCCCTGATCATTATACCACACACAAGAACTCCAAAAGGCTTGCTCCTGGAGCAACTCCAAGCTGGCATTGTAAAGAGAAGGATTTTATGAAATTTCCCTGTTTCTTTTACCCTTGTGACTAGTGGGCCAGAATAGTTCTCCACAGGAAAGTCAGAATTGCTCAAAATTATTTCCTGATTGTTACAGCTTTTTAGTACTGACATTTTATTGATGAGAAGGAGATTAAGATAAATAAAGTCTATTATAGAATATGAGATTCTTGGGAATTGGACAGAGAAGTGGAAACTTAGCATATTCTGCTTTTTATCATACCTGAGTGGTCATTTCTAGAAGATGATGGATTTTAGCCTTATCCTCTGGTTTCAGGAAACCAGCTTTATAATGGAGAAATGCTAAGCATTATAGTTTCCTTGTTCTCTATCCAAAATGTTTCTTTTGGCATGTGAAGTCTGGTCAAATTGCAGAACTCAGAATAGAATTCAA